>NC_031499.1:7646724-7743774 GCF_000237925.1 Schistosoma mansoni | reverse complement strand
GGTTGAAACGAATGGCCTCACAGTAAACATCAACTCTGAGATGCAGGTAAATCCAGCTGACTATCCCCAAAGAGGACAAGTGGAGCGTTCTGGATTGCACTGCTGACTACTATTCATCTTTGCTTATAATGCTTGTGAATGAAGGCAATATCGGGGCAGTCCGCATAGAATGCACATATGTCAATAAGAGACTGATCAATTACGGAACATAGAATAACATCTTTTAAATAGGAAATTCGTTTAGAAACACCCCCCCTACCATCCATTATTCATCTATATCCTTTTCTCATCAATGAATAAGTCACTTTTTCCGGTCAATAAAATGCCGATTACCGGATCTACATAAGTCATGAATTCAGTTCGGCAATATCACTTCTAGTCAGCATTGTTATCAACCATATACATCTCAAATAGTAAAGCTGATATGATATTCAAAGAGATTTCCATTGGTGAAGGATTTTCGATAGAGATAGGACTATTGAGACAACTGAGAGCTTGTGGGGATGTGACTTTTCCCTATAACATAATACGAGACGGTGGTTAAAATTCAAATGACTTATATATATGAAATATGTATGCAAAAGGCAGAGCCATCCTTAGCAATCAAAAACTTATTAAACGACACGAAGATTTGTTTCGAAGCATCTATTAATCTAAACATCCTGTTAGTAGTGGTTGTGAGTCCTAGATGTTTATTCTGCTGACAGAAGGCTTTTATATAGTATCAAGATGGTTAACAAGTCATAATGATGAGCTGCTGAGTTTCATTTATTAAAAAAACTCTAGCTTTCATCGTTTGATAACCGACCAGAAGAATACGATTCTTCCTTTACTGATGCCAGGAGCTACAGCGTAAATTGTTATTAGTTTTAGGCATGAAAACTAAGAAAAGAAAAGAATCCCCCTAGGTGTTTTTGATTTGCAATGACGTTTATTTGAACAATAGAAACTTCAAATTCAGTATAATTTTGATTATTATCTTTACTTCTTAGGTGATTTTGAGATGCTAGCTGCACATATCCATGGGTTCAGAGATGCTACTAAGACGACACATGAAGTAAATGGTTATCTGGAATGTTACTTTTTTCGAACAGCTGATCTGAAAATGTAGCTTGTCAATTTCCTGATATCGTATGTATTAGTCCTATCTACAATTTGGGTATGTCTTTATACGAGATAATTGTATTAGATGCCTCCATGAAGGAAGTGTCAATAGCATTTTAACATTTAAGCATAAACAAATTAACACATTTATTCAGTCTTCAGTTGATACTAATCCAGTGGCACGGAGATAGGAATAAATAAAAAAAACTAGTGAAGACTAGTAACTAAGTGTATAAGATTATTATTTTTATACAGTTGAGATCATGAGTCAATTGAAGCTAGATCACCATGGAAAACCCGAAAGCACTGAGCGATCTTTTTGCTCTATTGTGGGACTCCTCAGTGGCAGTGCGCATCTATGATCCCGCCTCGCGAGATTATTTTTAATTCATTTTAAAAAATTAGTATCATCAGTTAATATTCAGTGATAAAAACCAAATATCTATAACATATTTCAATGAATAAACATGTATTATGTTACCTAGCATATAAATTCATTGCTTTAGATCAGAAGGGGTTTTTGTGGATATTTCAGTATTTCCATAGTTGAAATCATGAGTCAATTGAACCTAGATCACCATAGAAAACCTGGAATCACTGAACGGCCGTTTCGTCCTATTGTGGGACTGCTCACTGGCAGTGCGCATCCACATCACATAATGATCTCGGAATTCGAAGATAGTTATTAACAATTCCTAACTTCAGATAACTTGAAATTACCTGTTGTCATTATGACAGATAGATAGATAGATGGTGTGGATAGATAGATAGATAGGTAGGTAGATGGTGTTGATAGATAGATAGCTCGTGTGGATAGATAGGTAGATAGATGCTGTAGATAGATACATAGGTAGATAGGTAGGTAGATGGTGTTGATAGATAGATAGCTCGTGTGGATAGATAGGTAGATAAATGCTGTAGATAGATACATAGGTAGATAGGTAGATGGTGTGGATAGATAGATAGATAGATAGATAGATAGATAAATAGATAGATAGATAGATGGTGTGGATAGATAGATAGCTGAGTATTTTAAAAGCCAAAGATCGATTTATTCTGTTTAAAAGTTTAAAATCTCAACTTATAAACTAATTTTCTATCGCACTTTATTCACCGTAGTCTAATAATTTAAAAAAGGAAAGAACTCTCTAGAATCAGTGTGATCTAATTGAGGACAGTAAAATGACTTGGTAAACAAAATGAGAAATACCTGTCTATCTAATTACCCTTCGATTAAATCAATGATATCACTAAGATAAAAGTAAAACTATCAATCACAAATATGTTTCGGAAGAATACAAAAACTTACCCATATTAAAAACATAATATGATTGGCGTAGAATATTGATAATATAATCAATCAAGGAATTTTTGTAGTTGAATAGGAAATAGCTCATTTTACAAAATATATGAATTATTTATCACTGTCGCTTATTTTTTATGAATAATAAATTTACCTACTTATAAGTAGTTAAAATAATTTTGCATCATTTTACTGTTCTTGTTCAAATTTTATATTTAGATACTTAAATGAAGCGAGATGAACATGATTTGCTGAATAACATGAATTTATTATATTGTAAGGTTTCTAATAAACCAAAAAGGCCCAAAGTCAATCCTTATCTACCTATATCTTTCTAAGGAACCAAGATACGTTAAATATGGATATAGATGAAATCATGAGTCGATTGAAGATAGACTACCATGGAAAACCTGGAAGCACTGGACGACCGTTTCGTCCTATTGTGGGACTCCTCAGTGACAGTGTGCATCCACGATCCCGTCTCACAAGATTCGAACGCAGGACCTATAAGTCTGGTCTAGTGCTTTCAGGTTTTCCATGGTGGTCTAGCTTCAATTGACTCATGATTTCAACTATATAAAAAAAAATTACTAAGAATCTCCACAAAAAAACCCCAAATATTGATATATATGAAGGAAAATTAATGCAAACAATTTATACTACTTACTTCTTCAAGTGCAGATTTCAATGCTTTATTTTGTTCTGAAAATCTCTTGATTTGTCCAAGTAGGTCATCTGTCAAGGAGCTTAACTATAAAAACATTAAATATAGAAATAAAAATGGATATCAACAATAGGATAGGGTTCTCATACACACGCACATCTTGTTTGTTCATATAATTAAATAAAAGGGAGTAATGTAATTCTTCGAATAGAAGTTAGAAAACTCTTTTTTCAGATTTCTGCTTGAACTATACTTAAGTTCTCTGTTTTTGCTTCAAATGTGATGCGCCTATTGGTGAGATGCCGATATTATCCCTTTACTTACTTACTTACTTACGCCTGTTACCCCTCGTCTAGGAGCATAGGCCGCTCACCAGCATTCTACATCCAACTCTGTCCTGGGCAATTCTTTTCAGTTCTTTACAGTTGTTATTCATTCTTTTCATATCTGCTTCTATTTTCCAACATAATGTGTTCTTTGACCTTCCTCTTATCCGCTTCCTTTCAAGATTACAAGTTAGGGATTGCCTTGTAATGCAGTTTGGTGATTTCCTTAATGTATTTCCGATCCACTTCCAACGTCTTTTCCTAATTCCCTCTTCAACTGGAAGCTGGTTTGCCCTCTCCCATAAAACGCTGTTGCTGATTGTATCCGGCCAGTGAATGTTGAGAATTTTGCGTAGACAACTGTTTATAAATACTTGTATCTTCTTGAAGATGGATGTAGTAGTTCTCGAAGTTTCAGCTCCGTAAAGTGTGACTGTCTTGACACTTCGTATTAAAGATTCTCACTTTGAAGTTAGTTGACAGTTGTTCAGATTTCCATATGTTCTTCAATTGTAGAAATGTTTCCCTTGCTTTGCCAATCTTCGCCTTTACATCTACATTCGATCCTCCTTGTTTATCAACGATGATTTTGATATATATTATACCAACGAACATTACTCTTACTGAGTCATTTAGTCAGTATTTCATTTGATGCTGGTTTGAAGTGTAAACTTTTGCAAAATTAAGAACAGATTTCCAAAAATTCGTCACTAAAGTCTTATAGCTTTATATCATCAAGTAGCTTTAGTCAAGTATTCATTGAATAGCAGGAAACTACTGGAAAGAAGTTTTGTTCAAGTATGAGACTTTTTGGCAATGTATATCTCAAACGTCACTAAGGATCTAATACAGAACCTTTTGGGATTGCCGCCATGAGTTTATAAGATCCTGAGTTAATCAGACACATCAATAAGCAGTGGATATTATTAAGATTCCAATACTATTTTTGTGTAGTTAAGTTAATAGTTAGTGATCGAATTCTGTTGTTCATACTGTTATATGACTACTTAGTTCACTATTCAGTGATCAGTCAATACAGAGACAAATTACTCAATGATAATACCTTAGACTGTAGATTTGGATGATATGGGTTCGAATCCCAGTTCAGATAACAAATTCCTTCAAGATTACAAGGAAACATAGATAATGAATGTTAACTAGTATGAAACTTAAGTGAAGCAGAATTGTCTGTTGAATACATTCAACTAATTAACATTAACCTTTCATTAATGACCAATATCATTATTATGAAAACGTCATTCTATTGTTGAATATTCGAGATCTAGAATCACTGAAATCTCTTCAATGTAAAGTAACAACACGAAAAACTAATACTGAAAGAAGATTCATTGACATTACAACATACACTATTCCTGTTGTTCTAGGGGATACATCTTTATATTTCAAACTCAATGGAGCATAGGCCACCGACCAGCATTCTCCAACACTAATCATTTGGTCTATCTGAACTAGATAACCATTGATTAAAGGGGAAGCATTAGATGATTGTTTTGTCCTATTATAGAATTCTTCAATAATACATATTCGCGATTTTCGTATGCTAGACTTAAATACAAAACAGTCAATCTTACATTCAAACGCTTAAGATTTAGATCATTGAGCTGGCCAGTATTCAACAATGTTATTATTTAAATTCAATTAATCCATGATCTTTTATGATCCTTGTTTAGCATATCAGTCATTTATTTTAATAACTTATTTATTTTAATAGTTGACATAATGAATCAATTGAAGCTAGATCATCATGAAAAACCTGAAAGCACTGGACGACCGTTTCAACCTATTGTAGGGCTCCTCGGTGGTAGTGCACATCCACGATCCCGCCTAACGAGATTCGAACCCAGGACATGTCAGTTTCATGCGCGAGCGCTTAACCACTAGACCACTGAGTGGGCATCCAACGGTGTTAAAGTCTAACTTCAACTAATCCACGAAATTGAACGACATATCCACCAATTATCTTCAATGAGTTACTATCTCACAACAGACTTAGTTGAACTCCACTTGTCACTGCTTTTCACTAGAATTCTTCAGGAAATACCTTTTGGAGAAGCCAATCACTGGTGAGCATATGTTGATGATTATGAGAAGGGGTTATGTAGATATTATTCAACTTTCATAATAGAATTGATTAAGTACAACATACATAGATTATTATTATTATGATGATGATGAACTTACTCGATGAAGACCTTCTTCTGTAGCATCTAAACGTTTATTAGTTTGTACAGTTTGCCATAAATTAGTTACTATTCTATAATCATCATTTAATGTATCCAATGAATGATTATTCTTTTTATTATTATTATCTTTATTAATTAAACTGATTATATCTTCATTATTTGGTAAAGAATTTAATAATGTTAATTGAGATTCTATAGTTGTTAATCTTTTCTAAAAAGAATCAAAGAATAAAGATGATGTAAGATGATAATTATAGATGGATAGTGGTTAATAGTGGTATTTCAGTCAGTCAGTCAGTCAGTCACAACGTCAAACTTCGTACGTACGTACGTACATCAGTTTGAATTGCCATACCACATTAGCACAGAGATAAAGTTATCGATTCAAATCCAACAGTGATAGAAGTAGTAAGAGTATAAGAATTATCTGAAAGATTAGGATTTGAAGATGGAATTGAAGGAGTATAATCCAATGTAATAAATTTGGAAAGAGAAAAAAGATAAAGACATGAGGAATTCAGAAGATTATAATTTTTGGCAGAACACAAAGAGTGAATGCACCTTCACCATTATGGAATTTATAACTCATATTTCGTCCGATTTTTGAACTCATCAGTGACATCCAAGTGATATGTATAGTATTAAAAAAATGTCAATATTAGACAGACTGATCAGTTTGCAGTTATAAAAACATCAATGGGAAGATTCAAGTAAAACAATAGTAAGTGGATGTCGGATGTTGGTGCCCCGACAGGTCGACGGAGCTATGGAGGTCAGCTCACCGCAGACTCGACATCCTGACGGAAAGTTTAACACAGACTGCAGTGAAAGAATAAAGTGGCATGGCAAGCAGAACCGCTGCATGAACGAATGCTTTAAAGGGAGGGGATGCGTGTAGTGTGGTCTACTTATATCCATATAAGTAGTATATGGTGATGGTCAGACAAAGAATGTAGTTTGGCAGAAGATCGATAAGGAAAGAACTGAAATAAAGGATCTAGTGAAATAGTCTGTAATCTTCGTGTCAATTACATTCCATTGTCTCTAACTAGTGTTTTGTTTACTACAATTCAAGCCTGTACATACCCTATTGGTTAAAAGATGAATGAATGAACTGTCATTGTTCCACTGATGAATAAATTGAAGAAATTATATAACTTTCACTAATATCGATTACCTTTATTTTTGGCATTAATTTATTCCATTTTATGTTCCATAATGTAAAGTCACAAATGATCATACATGTAGGGTTATTTTAATGTAGTCAGTTCATACGTTTAAACAAAACAAAACCCTCATATATTATTATTATTCATAACTATTCAATAAATAAGTTCCAGTTGTAGAAAAATGAAAAGAAACATTGAAAATTTGATTTAAGAAAAAAAAGAAATCATGAGTCAATTGAAGCTAGACCACCATGTGAAACCTGGAATCACTGGACGACCGTTTCATCCTATTGTGGGACTTTTCAGTGGCAGTGCGCATCCACGATCTCGCCTAATGAGATTCGAACTCAGGACCACGTCTGTTGTGAGATATCAACTCACTGAAGACAATCGGTGAACGGTTGCTCAACTTCGTGGATTGATTGAAGTTAGACATTAACAACGTTGGATGCAGGCTCAGTCGTCTAGTGCTTAAGTGCTCGCGTGCGAAACTAGTAGGTCCTGGGTTCTAATCTCGTAAGGTGGGATCGTGAATGTGCACTGGCGCTGAGCAGTCCCACAATAGGACGAAACGACCCTTCAGTGATTCCAGGTTTTCCATGGTGGTCTATCTTCAATTGACTCATGGTTTCGACTATGAAAAATACTGATATCTCCACAAAACCCCTTCTGAATAGGTTTTTATTTTAGAAAATAACATGGTTATACATGAAATATGAACAAAACGTATACATTATTGATCCTTTAATTTTTAATGAATTAAGATCTTGATCATTCAGGTACAATGTAGGATAAGGCACATATATGCATCAGTCCAAGTTACCATACCTCATTAGCACAACAACATGAACACTGGATTCATAGAAGTAGTCGCATCGATATTAGTAATATATAAAAGAAAGATTGTGTTTCAGGATACTATACAGGAAGAAAGAAAAATATAAAGTAAGTTTAATCTCATAGTTTAATGGAAGACAAGGAGTGTATACACCTACACCATTGTGATCGATTATGAGCCATGTCACACAGAGTCTCTAACCATTGGTTACGATAGTCATACAGACCCCAAACAATAACTTTGCATCTACCAACATAGCTCAGACTAGAAGTTAATGACTTCAATGACTGATACTAAGTTTTGGTTTGGCTGCCCCTAACTTTCTTCCAACCGTCTCCAACACCATTCAGCATTGCACGTCATGGTAATCGGTGTTCAGTCATACGTAACAGGTGACCTAAACATCTCAGTCGATGAAGATTTACAACCCTATCAACTGATTTACCATCATTCCTTAATAACCTTTACCTAACCTCACTATTATTTACCCAGTGATCCCAGCATATGCGAGCAATATTTCTAAGGCATCTGTGATCAAATACTAGTAACTTACGAGTATCTTCTACTCTTAATGGCTATGTTTCACAGCCGTAAAGTAGAACAGAGCGAGAGCTGCGCAGTATACTCGTCCCTTAATTGATAAACGGATATCTCGTCTTCGCCGTAGGTGACGTAAGTTGGCAAAAGCCAAACGAGTCTTTTGAATCCGTGCTGAGATTTCGTCAGACACCAACACATTAGGACTATTTACCTATCGATCGATCTATCTATCTATTACATCATTCACTTTATTCAATGTTAAAGACATTGGAAAAAAACGTTCTACCAAAATAAACAAAATCACATATAACTTTTGTTTAAAATAATTTCACTTTTATACTTTACCATAGTTACTAAAATAATAACACAAAAAATAAGTAATCTGATAAATAACAACTAATAGTGGGGGGGGGTTATATTTCATATGGATATACAAACATACATTTTATAAAGATGAAGATTATGGAACAATGACATTCACAATAGTGATTTATTTGATTTTGTTCAAGCACATTAGTAATATGATATTGAAGTAATCAATTAGGTGTGTATATGTATGTATTTATAATATTAAAACAGAATTAGTTTTCGATTGAGATCATGAACTGATTGATGTTAGATCACCATTGAAAACCTGGCCGTTTCATTCTATTGTGGGACTCCTTGGCATTGTGCATTCACAACTCCGCTCGATGAATTCCAACCCATGGCTTTCGGTCTCGAGCGCAAAGGCCTAACTTCTAGACCAGTGAGCCGGGATCTAACGGTGTTAATGTCTTAATCTCAACTGGTCCACGAAATTGCGTGACTATCTGTCATTGTACTGACGTAGATACCTATCTATACGGATCAACTCCATTGATCACAGCTTCTCACTAGAACTCTGAGAAATCCTTCATGAAGCTAGTCACTAGTGAGTACATGCTAATTATCAGTATGGGATTGTGGAGATTTTGTTTGTCTGCATAAATTCTAATATACCTAATAGGACGAAACGGCCGTCCAGTTCTTTCAGGTTTTCAATGGTGGTCTAACATCAATCGGTTGATGATCTCAATCAAAAATTTAATAATCTCCACAACCCCTCACTGATATATTAGTTTTGCTGAAGACTGTTAACCGATAATTTAGAAAAACGGAACGCTGAACTTCCCATTACCCTATTAGGTATCAAATTTAAAACCTTCATGTCATATCTTAGCGTAGATTGAACTATGAATAACTTCTAGGAACTATTTATGGACTGTTATAGTATATATATTCTTATTACATAACATGAACACCGGATTCATAGAAGTAGTCACATCGATGTAGGTAATATATAAAAGAAAGATTATGTGTACGGATATAATACTAGCTGTTCCCAGTCTATTAGTTACAATTTTCTATAATCACAACCACTTTTGACTTGATCCCGTATAATTATTAATTTCCATTTTAAGGTATGATGTGGTCTAGTTTGGCTTGTATATAAACCAAGTATATCTAAAATATAAGATTCATATAATGGAAACTGCTATCGGTGTTCTGTACTCAACAGGCAGGGTTAGGAAAGAAGGATTAATAAGGACTCTAGGCTGATCGTACCGGTTAACACGTCATTAGTTTGGTACTGTTTTAAGATTGTCAAAGTCGTATTGTGATTGGCGAATAAGTCAGGAGATATTTAATCGACCAAAAATCAGAACATTTCAATGTTCGTTGTAAGAGTATGTCTTTTGAAATGCTAAGTTAGAATTCAAAAGTATTGATAGCAAACATTAGTCAATTCACAATTTATTGTAGCTCTTTGCATATGATCAGAGTTTTTACTAGCTACCATTTTTCACCAAAAACCTCAAGAACTCATCTACCGACAAGTCTCTGATGCTTTACTTGAAGAAGTTTTGGAATTCAGTACTTTTTCAAAAAGACATAACTATACATTTACAAAACAAACAAACCAGATTATCGGCATTATTTAAATAAATAAAATTTTGGATGCCGGCTCAGTGGTCTAGCTCTGGCTCGAGACTGGTAGGTCCTGGGTTCGAACCTCGCGAGTGCAGGATCGTGGATGAGCACTGCTGAGGAGTCCCATAATAGGACGAAACGGCCGTCCAGTGCCCTGGTTTTCCATGATGATTTAGCTTCAATCAACTCATGATTTCAACTTTGAAAAATTTTAACAGTTGAATTCATGAGTCCATCTAAACTAGATCACAATTGAAAACCTGTCCGTTTCGTCCTAGTATGTGACTCCTCAGCAATGCGCATTCACGATCCCACACATGAGTCTCAAACTCAGGACCTTCGATCTCGCACGCGAACGCTTAATATTCAGACTACTGAGCTGATCGATATGCAACGGTGTTTATGTCTAACTTCAATCGATCTATGATCTCACGTAAACATTAATCCATTGTTTGAGGTAGATAAATGTCTCTACCTGACATGGATTAGACTGCACTCTCATTAAAACTCCATGAAATCTATCTGGAAGCTTGTCAATAGTGAGCAAGTCGTTATAATAATTATAGAAATGGAGATTCTGTGGAGATCTTGGATGCTTACTGCTGAAGAGACTCATACTAGGATGAAATAGCTATTCAGTGCGACCCAGTTCTCACTCATTAACTTAACTATTAATATTATTACAATCTTCACAAGTAAAATTCAGGTAAGTCATTGAACAATTAAAGAGAAAACTTTTATCTATTTTGGTTTGTTTGTTTGTTTATTATGGTATCTAGAAAAGTGACATTGTTTTTCTTTCAATAACAATGGTCATCATAATTAAAACAATAGTTTTTTTTGTATACCTTATCAAGCTTGTTTACTTGTTTACATATATATATGTTAGTACATATGTACTAGTTTTAGACATAGGCAACTAATCGATTCTTTGTTTATGAATTCAAAACAGTTAAGTTGAATGATTATCATTGATTGACTTTCATTTGAAGAGTTACTATTCTGAAATACCTCCAGATTATAATAAGGGCCGTATTCCTACAATTGAAGAGCATATGGAACTTAAAACGGCTGTCAACCAATATCAAAGTCACAATGTTCAATACGAATGTCAAGACAGTTCTACTGTACAGAGTTGAAACGTGAAGAACTACTACAATCATCATCAAGAAGGTATAAGTATTTATAAATAGTTGTCCACCCAAGGTACTCAACATTCACTGTCCGGATATCATCAGAAACTGCCTTTTGTAGGAGAGAACAAACCAGCTTCCAGCTAAAGAAGAAATTAGGAGAAGGTGGTGGAAGTGGATAGGACATACATTGAGGAAATCAACAAATTGCATCACGAGGCAAGTACTAACTTGGAATACTGAAGGGAAGCGGAAAAGTGGAAAGCCAAAGAACACATTACGCCGGGAAATAGAAGCAGATATGAAAAGGATGAATAACAACTGTAAGAACTGTAAAGGATCGTCTAGGACAGAGTTGGATGTAGAATGCTGGTGAGCGGCCTATGCTTCTTCATGAGGAGTATAAGGCGTAAGTAAGTAAGAAAGTCCATATTGTAATAAATCTAAACTTAATTAATTATGATTGTATTTGAATAGTTTGTTTAAAATCGAATTTGAGTTGTAATAATTGTTCCAAGTGATGGAAATGTCCAGTAAATGACGGGATGTTGTTTAGTTCCCAGTAATACTCTTCTTGGTACCGAAATGACATTCAAACTTCACATTTGGCTAACTACACTGGATACATAAAGATCTATCCGAGCCTTCACTAATAATGCTGCCATATACCACAAATGCCGCTACTGTGGTACATTCTGAGGGATAATGTGATCTTGAATTTTATACAGTCCATTATTAACATGATCCTGATTCCGAACCTTAGGAATTCCCTGTACTACATATTTGCAATGGATCATAAAAAAACATGAAAGCCCTTCTGTCTACACTCTAGAACTGTGGTAAGGAGCATTTCACCAATTTATGCTTCCTCAAAAGTTGGGGAACCAATAAATGTAATGTAATGGACAACAATGACAGGCTACATAGTTACAACACTCACTTTAAAAAATCGAAAAACACGAGAAATTATGGAACAAAACCGTGATAAAATCAATAATCATATAAGAAGACATCATTCTAGTATCCGGGTGAATACATCACGTTAAATGTTAGTAGACGGTTTATCAGTTTGCTTTTCATTTGTCAGTCAATTTTCAATGAGGTTTATTCACATATACTTAGCTCGAATCCAATCTATCATAGTTTTATTTATAAGAAAAATGATACATGAGGCTTAAATACCAATAAGAAACTAAGAAACCTTTAAAATTGCTTGATTGATTATTACCATCAAGTAGATCATCAAATCAACCTCCATATGGAAGTAAAGATCATTTCCATATTAAAAAAATAAGACATTTTAAGAGTAATCAAAATCAAAATTATTGTCAGTCGGTCAGTCAGCTACAACGTAACACAAGGCACATATGTACATCGGTTCAAGTTGCCATACCTCAGTAACATAACAAGATCAACACCAGATTCATAGAAGTAGTTAATTCAGTGGTAGTAATATCTAAAAGAAAGATTGTGTATAAGGACATAGTACAAGAAGAAAGAATCAGTTCGTAGAAAGAAAGAAAATTGTGAAGTGATTTCAATCTCATAGTTTAAGGGAACACAGAGAGTGTATACACCTACACGTGATCGATTTTGAGCCATGTCACCCTGATTCTTTAACCATCGGTTAAGATAGTCATCTGTTAGAACCATAAATTCAAAATGATCGGGGAGAAATTTTAAGTGAAAACATAATTGCAATGAATTGCTAGCTTGGTAGTGACTGATATTGTGTATACTAAGATGTTTTGGTTATTATCAACCACTCTTTGTTATCATGATTATTCAGTAGTAAAAAGGTTTATGATTTCTTTATGAATGTCATCTGTTAGCTTTAACAAAGGTAATACAGTTCAGCTGTTCATACCCTGTTACGTTATTTTTAACAGGTGTGAAAATTTTTAACTATCCAATGACTTAGTATATTATAGTGAAACGAACTAGTTGCATAAAATGTGAATCAGTTCGTGGATATTATTCGTTGTTCCAACCGTTTTTTGAAATTTCTGATGATAAAAGCATCATAAATAGCTACGGAACCTTATTTATAACAGTCACTATTTTTGCTATACAACATTATTTTGATCCTTCACCGAGGAATTATTAACAATTACTTATAACAGTGCACGACAACGGTATATGTATCCGGCAGAGTCATTTGCTTTACAATATAATCACAAGGGTATTGAGGTTTGCCATAAAAATTCGCGATTTTTAATCAAGAGACTGAATAGGTCTAGGTGCTTGGTTACTTAGTACGATGATGATGAACACTGGGGTTTTTACTCATTGTCATTAGTCTCAAGTTAAATCATGTGCTGTAATCACAGTTCATTATATGTATATATATATATACTTACAAGTGTGGTGTGCGCTACCTATTCGGACAAATCTGAATAGTATTTAGCAAGAATTGGAAGTATAATGCTTATAAACAGAAGACTGAAATGAAAACAATAAGAATAAAAACAGAGAGCGACCGAAATAACATGAGAAAAGGAGGAGTGATAGATTACGTAAAGGAAGAATCACGGAAAATTTGCAAATAATGCATTCAATGTGTGGTTTTCATATTTTAAAAAGGCATTGTGGGATTTTGCATAAAATAATTTGTCGGTTTACCACACATGAGTTTACTTTCACCACACTGGGGGTGTGATCAAAGTTGAGAAAGAGAACTAGACCATCTCACAGTACAAAATTCTTTTCACTCTTGTCTCATCGTTTTACTAACCACTTCAAACTGCATAACACTAAATAGTGACAAATTTTAACTATTAGTCATTAGGACTAGTGAGCGTGTTATAAATATTCCAGACCGAACTTGTTAGCACTAATATCCAAACACCACGGATTTGGTTACCACTCGTAGTTCATTTATATGAAATAGAATGTATGGTTGTCTTCTTAATCAAATAATATTACATAAATGTCAAGCTTAAATAAAACTTAGATCAAACTTTTGTCTTATGAAATATTTGGTAGAGCATAAGGTGAGTGTTGAAATGAATTTTTATTCATATTTCAAAGTTCTTATTAATTTCCATCATCTTCTTGGTATTGTTTAATTTTTTGCTCAAAAGGTTTGTCATTTTACCATTTGTCTGGAAAAGGGTCAAACCTGATGCACTAGTCCATCACTTTAAGTTACTATAGTTAGAATTCTTTTAGACCTTAATAAAAACTACTATTTGGCATACGTCATCAGATTTCGGATTAGTAAAAGAAACATCTACCACTTAAATGTCCCGGGTTCGATTAACAATCATACTCGTTGTTTTACGATTGGGGAATAGGGGTCAGATAAAAAAATAACCACAACATTCCCATTAAATTATTATCTTTCTCCAAATGAAAATTAAGCTGCATTATAAGAAAACATTATGAATAAAACTAACCCTAGTCACAAACTTTATTAAACTTGAAACTTTGGTTAAAATCTATTTCAATAGTTTTGGCTTGGATGAAATTAAGCTGTAAAACATTTATGAGTGCCGTTTCAAAATGTGCTTTCATTTTATAACACGTTTGACTGTTGGAAATTTTATGCTGAGAGGATAGCGAATTCGGGTTACGATCCGCTTGATATCACTTTATAGTTACCAGTATCCAATCTAAAGCTTAACTTCTCAACTATGTCCCTCTTTCTGAGCTAGCTACTTCATCTCACGTTACTTCTCCTACACTTTAAGCTCACAAAAAACGATGATATTCATTGTAAAAGGATACCATGCGACAGAAAACATTCAAAAATCAAGTTTTTACAACCGTATAAAATTCAGACCCTCCCAAAAGCATGAAAATGTAGTATTGAAAAAACTATACATATCTACTGAAGGCGATAAATCATATGTTACTATTTTGTTATATTATTCGTATACCTAATTAGTGATGTTTGCTCATAATATCCATCTCACTATGTAGTGTACAAAACTGATATAATTTTTCAGATTAAAATGTGCTTGAAGAACATATTACTACACCTTCGTTATTTTGTGGAATGTTTTAAACGCCGAATTAAACATATTTAACGACGACAAAAACAACATTATTTATTCAGAAGCCGATTTTGATTAATTATACAATATATGGCTACTTAAGGAAGATTTTAATACCTGACCCAGCTGTACCATGGCTCCTTGAAATAAACCTGGAAAAAATACTTTGAACGTTAATTGAATAATCTCAAAAATGAAATTTTACAACAGAAGTTTAATTGTTATAAACCCAAACTTACTTGAATGTTATGGAAAATATTTGGGGTCAAATCAGAAGTTGATATTTTTGCATCGTTCCGTGACTGTGGTTCATTTGAAGGTTTCTCTACATCTGGCTCCACATCGCCGATTTTGAGGTGCTTTATAATATGTGATAAAATGATATACAGTATGCCGAAGTTAACCGACCCTGGCTAAAATAAATTTATGATTTATATTATATCGATTACATCAGGTGTTCCAAGAGCTAGATCAAGTAGTTCAGAAAGTTTAACGGTCTTATCGGAGTGCTGAGAATAGTCCATGCTTTATTTATAGCGACGGTATTCACAATTTTGACTCTGAGTAGCTTACTAAATAATAAAAAATGTTTTGACAATTTTTGTTCATTTTTAAATTTCCTCAAATAATCGTTATAGATATCAAGGTTATCAAATGTTTTTTCGTACAATAAAACAAACTGAATTATCTTCATGAAGTTTTGGTGTGTTAACATTTCCAAACTCCCGAAATGATCAACAATTTTTAAATACGTAATAATATTTGAGTTTTATTCTAGGCTTATCTTCTCCAGATGTCCATTGTAAGGCAACCTTGTTTGGACAACTCGATCATTTGCTAAAACTATCCAGAACATCCATTTGTGATATTTCGACTGACATATGGTTTGTAGAGGTAAATCAGTATTTGCGGATTCAATACATCGCTTTATTTCATATCCTCTATTCCGAAGACTGATGAGTTAAATTTTAATTATACTAGTCATCAGTGTACTTTATATATTCATCATTTAGTTGGTTAGTTAGATGTGTTGTGATGCTGTTTAGCAATTCATTGAATCCGTTGGTTCATTTTTCGCATTTGTTTCCACAAATGCCCGTTTAAAGCACATTGTTGTGTAGCATCTCAAATGCTTCATTCTCTCATAGTACATTCCGATTTGCATTGATAAGATATGAAATCGTCGTTAATGAAAGTTTAATTCCCCGTTCGCAAATAACTTTTAATAAAGTTTCATTCAACTTACGCTTCAACACCGTTAAGGCGTTTATAGATGAAGTATAATTGGTGAAGAATTTTTTATATTGAAGATCAAAAATCCTACTTCTTGTCATCGTTGGGCAGAACTGGTTCCCGGATGCCATAGTCTTGGATATGTTCCTTGATATGAGTTTATAGCTGTGTCAGATGAAGTAAGTTTACTGAAGTGTCTAAGAATTTTAAGATTTACTAGTTCCAATGTTCAAATGAAGTACGTTAAATGAATCATATAACTTCAAATGCTTTGAATGTGTCTAGATAAAGTTTACATAAAGCCATAAGAGTTGTTGTTTTGATCCAATGTGAGGTGGATGGGTTTCATGATTCGCAGTAAAAAAAATTGTCATGAATAACCGAAGTATGTTATATAACGTTCTTTTAAGATGGATTTATGCAGACTCAGAGTTATTTAAGTGTTGTTTTCATTATGGTTGTACATCAGCTTGTGAACAACAGGAACCAAAAAGTATTTCACAACATTCCTGATGTAGCAGTAAATAAATCCCCAAAATAAATAGCTCTTCGACATTATATGCTGACCAAATTAGTTTTAATGGATTCACCTAGCTGAAGGCGCTCGGTCATGCATCCGCATCAGATCACGAATGGAAATGCCGCTCTCAAAATCCCTTGCAATCGCTAGCGAGATTAGATCAGTCGATCTGCGATACATTGATAACCTATCAAATATATCTTCGAACCTCCCCACTTCTGTCTTTTGATTTTGACTAGATGGGTGCGGTTCATAATACAAGGTGTTACTGGTTAAAGCGTCGTCAAACTCCGAATACCTGTAGCATTTTTGCTGGCGTATTTCGAGGTAATAAGAAGTGGAATGATTCGTATAGGGTGTGTCTTTAACGCCTTTGCAGCCACATGTACTTTCAGTGAAGGATCGATCACTGTCAGTGGACGGTTAGTCGTTTGATCAGTGATTACGATGGAACAATCATGACCAACATTTAGACACCTAATGACAACGGTTTATTTTTACGTTCACACATTTCCCGGGTGCCTCACTATTTCAATCTATGTTAATTCATTCCTATTGGTAACGAAACTCGTTAAGGCTTATGGTGTCTCTAAATGTATGTTTCACATTAAGTAATTCACGATCAGACAACGAAGGCAACCACGGTTTGAAAATAATCACACATCACTAGCCCTGGATCAATTCAATCACCTATGGAGAGAAATTCAGACAAGATTTTCGAGTGGGATATCGAGGCAATCAGATTTCAACCACTAAGTTTCCACAAAGCGATTTTTATTTGATGTTTTGAAAGTAAAAGGGCTTCTATACATGTAGATAGCCAACTGTATTTTGCCCAAACACTTACCCAGAATTCTGTGTTTTAACTTTACTACTATAGTTCGAATGGAATCCTCTTTTCAAAATTAATTGTTCACTGGTTGATAATGTACAAGTGGAAGTACTCTTCAAATGGAACCAATGTGATATTTTGGTGAGTTTCCCACAAAAAACCCAAACTTGAGGTAGCTATCTTACTTCTTTCCTTTGCAGTCACCCGGATTATTTAAATACAGTATGGTATTTGAACACTGGGCATCCCTTATATTAAGGCTCGATAATAATATATAAATATCAAACATAGATCATTTGCGAGAGGATTTCGCCTGGTATATCATCGGCTAGATGACATCTAGGGAAAGACATCCAATCTCGCTGCGCACAAATGCCTGTGAAATAAGCCTAAAACCCAGTCCAATCATTCTTTAATGCAAATCGTATCTGTTCCTTAAAATACTAGTCATTTCTTACTGAATCGTACATCGAAGCACACGTTAAGATCAGCAGCAATCCGTACTGACTGTGTGTGGTATAACTTTATTTATTTTTAGGCCGTAGCAGAGGATTGGAAAACCATGATATTCGAGTCGAGGAAAGTCAAGATGAAGGGACGTAGATGTACTGAAGTGAGACTAGGGCCACGTGACTTAAACAGTTTCATGACTGAACTTTACTTTACGGTGAACGGAGGCTAGTATATGTGGAGTGCAAATAAGCTGACGTAGCTTGCAGGAACTTCAATATGTACATTGGAAGCTTCATGTCATCTACTGAGTAAGCCTCGTAGATATGAAAGTACTACATGTGGAATTTATCTGATCCATAAACTGACCTTTAACAGACTTATTCAGTCAAATTGGAAATGTCAGAGAAGAATGAAATCAACCTCATTACTATTGACTCATAGGCCAGACGTAGTTTTGAGTAAACCATTGAGTGTATGGTTGTGGTATGTTTTGAAAATATTCAGTATAGCTCTAACACATTGCTATTTCTCAAGGAATATATATGTATATATGTTAGAATTGTGTTTTTGCTATATAAACGACCCAGCTATTCCTATTGCTTAGTATTCTTATACGATGACACTCGACAAGACCCCAAAATCAGAACACGTTGAACAGGAATCAAATTGTATTCAAAATAACAATAATAAGTGAACAGCAATCAGCAATCAATAGTTTAAATATCGTTCATATATTTATAGTATATGCATAAGAAGCTTATAGATTTTTCCGCAATAATATGCCCGGGCTGATCGGTTTAAAATTAACCAATCAGCGCGCAGCAACACCATCATGCATAAAACATGCTTAATCCAATCTATATCCCACTAACAATATATGTCGACATCTTGCCTTCAGTGGCCACTTTCATAATGTTGTAGACATCATTTATAATGTCTAAGGTTTGTTCCATCTTTATTTTCTCTTAGATCTTAAGTATTTATATTGTCCTGTAGTTTTTAATTTAGTGTCTGCTGTTTGATTTCACACTATATATTTTACGCCTAGTGCAATTAACTATCACCAACGTTATCAGTGCTAGTTTATTGCATTTCTCTAGCTACAGTGCTGAATATAAACGGTGGAGGATGGTATTACATGCAATAGTATCCTTTTCTGTTCACTACTCATCATTTCCAGTCTTCTTTCCCATCTCATTTTAATATTTATTGCCTCCATTGTCTTCCGTTTATTTTAATCTTCAGTAATAGGGCTACGTCAATTACCCATGTTATGACTTTTGACCCGTTAATATCATGTGATATGAATAACTACTTGGAATACCGGCTTATATGACTAGACCAATCACGTACAAACCAGTACAAGCAGCCTGTTGTCCACATTAGTCCTTCTTGTCTAACCATGCCTAATGAGTACAGAACACCGATATCAGCTTCCATAATATGAATCATATATTTTAGACATTATTTGGTTTATATATAAGCCAAACTAGAACATATCATACCACAAAATAAAAAATAATAATCATAGAGGATCAAGCCAAAAGTGATTACGTGTATGCGAGATTGCAACCAATAAATTGGGAGTAACTCGAGAATGGTTACTCGTATGATGGTAGTGTATAGGTCAAATAAAAGCTTATGATAAATACATACAAAATTTAGTTAGTTAACAGTTGTGCAATAGGAATATACACATCATAACATTCTATAAATAGTTCCCATAATTCACTCAAAATTTAATCTTCTTCAAAATATAGGGGCTAAAATTAGTGTTCACTAGTTGTGGTACTCCAAAAATACAATCTCACCTTGTAGGTGGCTAAGAAGTTTTGTTACTGAATAAATCTCCACTGAAGTACTGAAGCGCCTTACAATCTGAACTCAAGGTACAAAGATATTTCTCAGTGACCGTCTGATAGATACTTCTGGTTATGAGACCGCTGCTAATCATAACTTTTTACTTCTAGCTATTCTCTAATTACGCCATAAGCATTGAGAGTTTGACTAACCCTCTACTATTAAGACTCTTATAATCAAAGTATACTAACGCAGTCAAATCATGGGTCAGAAATGAAGAAGCTTGAAAATAGATTCGGAAAGCTATCAATATGCCGAGAAGCGTTTGGTTTAAGCTGGCTAACAGTTGTAAGAGATGAGTAGCATGGCGTACGCACTCGTGATCTGGTGTGGAAGCGTGACCGAACCCCTTGAGCTAAATGCATCCGGTAAAACTAATGAGGTCAGCGTCAATTGTCGAAGACTTGTCGAACTATTTATCTTGGGGTTTATCTATCGCTACAACTTATTTCACTAATCATGACACCGATGTTATGAATTAAGCATCTGGTAGATGTGTTGATTTTTTATTCTAATTACCCCACAGTTCCGAAACAAATGAGTTTACTAATTTTTAATAATAAACTTGTCCCCAAATGCAAGTTGGGTTTAGCCGAACGTATAGATTAATGTGTCACCCGGATCTATCAGAGATCTGCCAGTGTCCCCTAATATCAAGACACAAAAACACTACAGATACACAAATCTTGAAATATCTGCGATGCCTGACTTGACTGTTATTGAGAACTGATCAGTTTTGCTGGGCTAAACATTAAGAAATAGCTGAGATCTTTTGCCTGGTATAGAATAGACCAAGGTGATTTTTATCTCACTGACAGGTATTGTACTGAAGATACCACCAGTATTGTAGTTTGGCAACTATTTACCAGTAACAACTATAATCGAATCGCTCCCACACAGGTAAATCAAAAGTCAGAAGCGAGGAGGTTGGAAGGTATATCAATATATCGAGAAGTGACCGATCTGATGTGGCTAATGATCGTAGGAGATGTTTCCCATGCCTTTCCGTAACGTGATCTGATACGGATGCATGACCGAGCTCCTTCAGCTAAACGAGTCCACTAAAGCTAATGTGGTCAGTACCTAATATTGAACACTTTCATAGCTATTTATTTTCAGGCTTTATTTACAGCTACAGTACCAGAGTAGCCAAACTAGACAAATTAGACTATATAAAAGACTTGTAGCTATATTTGAATGCTAAGAAGTCAGCTCACAGAATTTATTCAGTTCATACTTAGTATTTGCAATATATTGGGTACTAGGTATATGATCGTGAATATAAGCGGTTTATTTAATTTCAGGGTCCAATGGCACTGTGGTATCGCAAAACATTCCTGCGCTGTTTTTTATTTCTGCTTTGTGCACAGCCAAAAATCGAAACTGATTATAAGTGAATTTGGTCACTGAGAGTTTCTGAACTTAACTTAGGGATTTGACAAACGGAATTATGATCTAAAAATGTTTAAAACCCTACAACACCTTAGTAAAAACTCTCTTCTGTTCTTTACGAAAGTCATGTCAAATTTTACTATATTTTGTTATGATTGATACTATAATATATTAGATGTCGTAGGTATACATTTTATTTATGAACGCCTATGATTCTTTACTGTTCTCAAAACTGATTCTTCTTTTGGTAAAACGTTTTAAGAATGGTATTTAAACATATTGGTTATCCACATAACACGATTTAATTATTAATTATGTCAACGCTTTAGTATAATTATGAAATAAAGAACAATTCATTTTCATGAACTTACCCAGACGCTTGTTGCGATGAGCAAAGATAATGTTAGTCAGATCCTCGAAAAACTTGAAATATGTTAGTAGAAGACATGCGTAAGCTATACAATCTCGGTCATAGTTGTCCTAGAAACACCCCTCATATCTGATGAAACCATAAAGTTGTTTATGTTGAAATGAGGATAAAGGTACTAAGTAGAGTTAACAACCCGATTTATGATGGTGCGGAACTTAATTGACTGATATGGTTAATGTGTGTGGTACACATTCCTGATGACCACCTACCATAATATGCAATGTCATCTAACATTCGGATTGGTTAGGTAGGGTACAGGGTTGCATAATTAAAAACAGTCTATGAAGTCATTAATCGCTGTCCCAAGCCATTTTCAGATAATACTGTCAACCAATGCTTAACTATGCTGGGTAACATAGTCGAGACACTTTCCTCTGTATGTTTTAGTTCAGTGCTGTTTCCTGCTCTCATTCTTCTATCTCAATTGTTCCTCTTGAAGTGTATTCCTGATGTCCAGATTTCCACTACCTTAAAAATTATTTACCATCTTATGTCTTTCATCTTGTTGATTTCCTCTCTCTGACCTGATAAGTGGTAACTTAAGTTACCAGTCTGTTCAATTTAACGGAGGGGTCCCATGTTGATAACAAGTGACTGGAGTTAGTCGATATTAATAGACTAAATTTCTAAATTTTTTCTATAGATCTTGAACATTTTGTGTTTGTAAAATTTAACTTTATGCTATACGTAAAATAGTAGTTTTACACCATCCGCTCTTCAAGTAGTCTACGTTGATATAGTTCAGCTGACCGATATACCATTGGAATATTGCTCAGATAACATCGTACAAAGAATGTTACTGCTACGACTTAATCAATTTCTGCTCAAGCACCTTTTACATTATAGATTATACCTTGTTCTAAATTACTCTTACTCCGAAATTGTTTTCTGTTCAAGCACTTTATACATATTATAAGTGTTTTTCATTTAGGTAGTTGAGTTATTTTCAGACAATCTACTGGTGTTCTTAAAATTTCTTAAAACTAACATGGAGTACAATAAGCTAGTAGTTCACATAACAACTGGTGGAGCTTTTTTGGATTTCTTTTTAGAAAGTCGCACCTATCTAAATTTTTAAAAACTGTTGAGCAACCTTGTCTATCATACTAGTCGTACTAGCGTGTCATCAAGTAAGTTTTGAAACTATTTCCTAACATTTCACTACAGCCATGTCAAATTTTATCATTGTGATCTGTATATTTGCTTTTACTTATGTTGTAGAAGGTTCTTGGAATGTAAGTTTATATTTCAACATTTATTTATAATACACATTCAGGTTACTATAAATCACAATCCAAATTGTAATCTTTCGAAAGAATGTGACAAATATGATGTGATATACATTAATGGACGTAATTTAACATCTTCAGTACATGTGTTTATAACAGCATCAGAACGCTTTTCTCTCCCATCAATTTTGATCATTCACAGTTCATCAGCTGAAGCTAATCCTGTAATAGAATGGGATCATTTAAATGTTTCTTCTGGAAAAAGATTAACTGTCGGTAATGTGACCCAGTCATATGCTCTTGTATTTTATAAAGTAAGTTTGCACTTAATAAACTCTCAGTACTATGCTTCGGTTTGGGCATCCTGGTAGTATCACAGCCCTCACACAAATCAAATGAGATTTGTGTGGCGCATATGTATCTGGTGCCCCTTTGTACCAATATTTATGTTTCTAAATAAATAAATAATAAACTATGTCAGATATATCCCTTACGATATATATACGATCGGGTACTGGATTATTAGCAGTTATACAGTTATTTTGTTTTTATGACCTACTGATAACACTTAAAAATGATTCAAATGGGAGAGATTTATAAATCTCAGTATAGCTGTTGTAATTTGCAATGGCGAAGGTGCATACACTCTTTGTGTTCTACCAAATTCTAATCTTCTGAATTCTTCATGTCCGTATCCTTTTTCTCTTTCCAAATTTATTTCACTGTATTATACTCCTTCAATAACATTTTCAAACCCTTATCTTTCACATAATACTTATATTCTTACTACTTCTACCAATGTTGGATTTGAATCGACAACTTCATCTCTGTGCTAATGTGGTATGGCAACTCGAACTGATGTACGTACGTACGAAGTTCTACGTTATAACTGACTGACTGATAGCTGTTGTAATATTTATGACCTTGTTTATAAAAACAAATAAAATGTAGTTGTTTACTTTATCCTACTGATTATTTCTCCTAGTTTTCGGATATTGTGTTGGTAAAAATAAATCTTCATTTATGATACGTCGGAAGATAGCTGCAGTAATTCTAACGATATCCTAGTATCAGACACAACAGTTCTCTTATGATTATAATTCTCTTATGACTACTGTCAAAGACGAATCTTGTAAGGATTTATTGAGAGGTCTAAGGAGATTGATCTACATTGAAGTTAATTATTTACCGACTAAATCCAATGTTTATAAATTCTAAGAGTTAGCCTCCCTAACAGCTTAACGTAGAATATAAAGACATCACATGTTTCTGTCATAAGCTAACATTTAATCTTACAATTTATCAAATTTTGAATACCACCTATCTCTTATTCTCCTCTCTTGTTTTTCCCGAATTGTTAACTAAGGTCGATAGCGTTTATGAATTACTGTTGTGAAAATGTAATCCAAGTGAAGCTGTTCGGAATATTTTCTCTGCTCAGATTTCACCTCTGTATTCAGACATATGGTATCTAATTTTTACTATCCACAAAGTCTGATTTAGATATCCACGCTTTCTACACTCTTATTCAACGAGCTAGGCTAGTGAAAAGAATGATGCGTGACTAGTAAGCTTTGATCGGGAAACTAAATAATAAAGTACACGTATATTTGTCATTCTGACCTACACCAGATTATGTGGGCCGAAACCTTGACTAGGAACATAGTCGGTTTCCTTCAGTAACATAATCCACTTATAATTTGTTGCCCAACGCTTGACCTTGAGGTGACATCTGAGCACAGGCACATGATTTGCCTAAACTCTCCAACCATATCACAGTGAAGTCATTATTACTGGAGAAGACAAAAATAGACCCATTAATCAGACTCATTTTACTCAGTACGAGTTCGTGTACTTGTTTTTAGCGTTTGTAGGAGTGTCTGTGGTATAATACTAATTGGCTGCTCAAATCTAAGTAGGTCGAGCGATATTCTAACGTCGCAGTCTATTAGTCGTGAAATGCAAATGCTACAACCTCTGAGCATCCATTCCTTGTTGGGTTTTTACGAAGAATATTATCATAGCATATAAGCTTTACAATATTATAAATTATTCTGAACACGTTATAAAAAGTACCTCTTCTTTTATTCAGAGATATAATATTATATATATTCCATTTTACTTGTTTGTTTAAAAATCAACTAGATGCTTGAATATAATGATTTATCTGATGATGTAAACATGTCCATTTATCCTCGAAATGCTGATCAAATTCGAATACATCATTTAAATGAATATAACTGGAAGCGTAATTCAAACAACGATAGTTCATTATCCTTTGAAGATAATTTATTTGAAATCACATACAATGGAACTAGTCCAAAAATGACTTCACCATATGAGCAAGTTATTATTAAGGCAAGTTAAAAAAAATGATAGAACTCTAGTCTCAGTTTTGTTCTTTAATATATACAACATATTTGTTTTTACGTAAATTTTATTCGAACCATTGTATTGATTACGGTATTTGGGTCTATGTATGGCATATGTACATTTTATCAGTTTATGGGGTTATGAACCGTTATTGATTACAAAAATCTGTCACAACTCTATGTATCAACCACGTCTTAAATCAGCACAGGGCACACAAAAATCAACGAGACAAAACACAAAAGGGATTAATTGATTTCAATTACAGAGCATATCACTCAGCTTCAAACAACGTAGGACCTGACACTTGTGTATTAACTCAAGTTGTTACACCATGTCACACTTTATATGTAACTACATTCATATTCAATATCTATCGTTTCTCTGTATCAATCGTAAGAAAACGGATATAGTTGTTTGGTTATATACATATACTGATATACTACCGCGTTGGTTGAAATATAAACACTATATCCTCCGTCTGTTGCTCTGATTTATTGACCACGGTCTTTGATTGGAAATTATAACAGTGTTATAACATCCTTTTAGGCCTTCTCATACTACGTTGGATTTTTGACCCGGATCATCACTAAATAATACTATTGGACTTAATCTTTCTTACTACGCCGTTGTTGCCACAAGGACAGACAAGTGATGAATGCATTTAAGTCATGCCACCTAACATCTTCAACCATAGGTTAATCACGTAAACTCCAACCAGATAGTCTGTATCTACCTATACAGCTCAGATCAGTAGTCAGTAACTTCATGAACTGATGTCACATCCTAGTTTGGCTGCTCTTAGCTTCCTTCCAACCGAATTTTCACAATTGTTTCTATATTCATCTCCATTAGAGAAACTTATTATTTCAGTTGAAATTTGTTTTGTTTTTTTCTTCTAAAATTTCAGTTTCGAATAAGCAATACAACTCAACATCATAAAGATATGCCACATTTATTATTTAAACCTGGTTGGATTGTTCAATTTGATGTTTTATTTAATAATTTAACTAGTCATTTTAATCAAAGTCGATTTGGTTTACAATTAATGATGATGTCAAATTTAACTTTGGATCCAACTGAAGAATTTCGTAAAGAAGTTTTATTAAGTATTGATGATGAATTAACACCTGGAAATTTTGAGGTAATACATATATATATATTTTTTTCTTGAAACGAAAACCACATCATGTAAAAAATGTTCCTTTCCAGAAAGTAGAATGAATTTTATTATGTACACATTAGTGACTAAGTTTATGGGGTAATTTCTGATGTTCTAATGATGAAAAGGTTTGACTAGTGGAGTTCAGCTATGCATAGTGTGAGACAGTTGCTTTCCTCACCGATGACACTGGAAGATGATCGCGCTATTTTGCGGATTGATTAAAGTTAGAAATGTAAACCATTGAACGATTGGTCATTTATCTGAACGTTAAGTGCTCACCTAGAGGCTTAATGAAGGTCGTGAGTTCGTTTCCTTGTGGGGTCATTGTTATGATTTTATGTCCAGCTTTTATCACGTGATTGATTCATCAATCGGAATACGACTTGCTCAATCTTAACACTGTGCCGAAACAATGACGTTCGACCGGTATGAGCAACCTAGCGTCCTTATTGGTCCTTTATCCGTTTAGCCCTTCCAGTGGAGTCCAAAACACCAATTACAGCTTCGGCTATACGAATCATTTATTTCAAGCATACTCGGTTTATATACCAGTCAGATAGACAGACAGACCGCATCACACCATAAAATAAAAAATAATATTTGTACAAGATCAAGCCAGATGTGGCCGTGAACGTGCAAGACAGTAATCAATAAACTGAATATAATTTACGGACAGTAAATTGTATAATAATAATCCATAGGTCAAAATAAAGCTTATAGTGAGATGAACATAGATATACGCAATCTAATTACTCAATAGTTAAACAATAAGAATATATATAGAATAATCGTCCATTACCAGGTCCCGGAAGTTACCCGTACTTATGTTTTCTCAGGGATATAACAGTTATGAATGGTAATCTCTCATACTAAGACAATATAGCCGTTCATTTCTTCTTGGTTTACATTGATTGTCCAATTAGAGTCAGTCTATCAGGTAGATTATAAAAATTCATATTTATGTTTTTGGTCAAGTTTCGTTCTCTAAGCTAGATGATTTTGTTGTGAAGTTTTCATTGTTCTTCTGTATAACATCAGCACAAACTTCAGATAGAAGTGAAGTATTTGAATTTCACTGCAAATAATAAACGACGTATCTTTGTCATCCACCTGGGCTACAAAATTTCCCTGTCATCTTATATTTGTCTTCATGTGTTTATAAAAACTTAGTCATCAGATGTAGGATAGACATATCAACTCAATATTTTAATCCTATAAAAGTGTTCTAATCCAAGTGAATATGTTATATAGCAAGACAATAATAATAGAGCGTGACCGAACTGCCCAAGGGACAACTGTTTGGGGTCGGTCACACACGACCTTCCTGTGAGTAGTTTTGTGTTAGCTCCGTAATGTTGGGACCTTACCGCTGGAGACGGATATCCGTGGGATAAGACGTGGTGTGCATTTTAAAGGTCGACCTTTTCTAACCCCACCGCTCCTTGTGGAAAGGCAGCATCGCTGTTATGCTGGTTGTCTGTAGGAAACATCTTACTGCCGTCACACCTCTGTACAATCAGCAGTACGACTTCGCCTTCGGACCTTGAGTTTGCTGCTTTTAGTCTTACCGCTCTTCAACCGACCTGTCTGACATGGTTTTTTTATTTTATTTCAACACATAAATATTGGTACAAGGAAGCACCAGATACATATGCGCCTCACAAATCTCCTTTGATTTGTGTGAGGGCTGGGATACTGCTCAGGTGCCCAAACTGAGACAGGTTGTTTTCTTAAGGGGCCACACCCGGAGCCTTTGAAATGAAGGTCTAATCCACAAGGCAATGGAGCATCGTAAGGAGATGTAGTCCCATGGTAGCCGGTGACCAACGATTGATTCATACGCCATTTGTTCCCTCAGGATACTGGAGCCCATGTGCACCATTGGTTTGGAATCAGGGTTTTCCAACTCCCCTAGGTAGACTTTCTGTGTCCACCAACCTGGTTAAAGCGCCGGGTATTCGCTTTTCGTCCTCTCAATTTCGTAAACAACAGTGGTGCTACGAGAAGTCAGTGAGTAGGACTTCCCTGTCAGAGGTTATATATTCGCGTGGCCATGTGAGAGCATTTAGAGAGGGAGAGCGGACTCTCCCCACTCTCGACCGTACCAGGGCATTTGGGGGCTCTGGCATGGTAGGACCTTGAGGAACTATTGTTCCAGCCAGTATCGCTCGATTGGTTCATCACGACAGGCAATCCCAACCACCACGTCAAGGTAGCAGCAACGGTCTTGATTAGCATTTGAATATTAGTTAATTTATTGTTATCAATAAGTTTAATATTGCTATCATTCATTCAAATAATTCTTTATATATATATATACCTATTTTCTTAACAACTAGATGACCAATATTTTATTGGGTGAATCTGTATCTAAAATCAATAATAATAATAATAATCATACTAGTGAACAATATTTCAAGAATTCAACGAATCCATCAGCATTTATTCAAATTAAACCAGCTTGTTTTATTGATAATCATTTACGTACAGTTCAAAATAGTCGTAATGTTTATATTAGTAAACATCAAGATTTATTAGACAATAATAATAATGATAATATATCACAATTTGATCTAATTAATTATACATTTCCATCTATATTTTATGCGGATCGATTAAATGATCCTAGTAACAATCATAATAATAATAATAATAATAATAGTCAATTAAAACCTATTGGAATTCGTTTATTAAATGTATCATTTGGTACATCAACTGATGGATTTTATTCTAAATCAAAATTTATTGTTTGGTAAGTTAATCTTATTATTATTGAATTTTTTTCTCTTTATTATTTTTTAATATTTAGTTATTCATTAATAAAGGAATTTTTCGAGGAGATTTTAATAGTTGAGATCATTAGTCAAGTGAAGTAAGAACATCATGAAAAACCTGGAAGCATTGAACAGCCATTTCATCCTATTGTGGAACTGCTCAGTGGCAGTGTAGGAGGTATTAGATTGAATATATACTGATACGTTTATAGATTTCACGTTCGTGCAGTGATCAAGACCATTCTGAAAGACAAGAACAATTTTTTTTATAGCTTTTTCACTAATTTTTCACTTGTCTTCTTTACTGACAGCTGAATGTCTGTTGATAAACACGACTGGTTGAATTAACTGTTCATACAAATATCCATTAATCAGTTTTTCAGTAGATCTAGACTAAGAACTTCAAGATTTCGACGGTCAATTAGATAACACATTCTATTAAACTATAATTCTAATTGCGATTCACCAACGAGTTCCAAAATACAGCTTGATACATTCTTAGCACTTTTCTTGGGTGATTCTATTTACTGTCCACTACGTAGATCATTCGTTTATATATCAGATGTAGTGTTTATTTAAAGATGCGTTGGATTGCCGTTGTCTAGAACAGTAAAATACGTCCTCCAGATATCATAGTCTGCTACTATTTAGAGTGATTTCGATTTGAACTTCACTAGGTGTCGAGGAAGTCTACATTCCACCGTGATCTGGTTTTAATATTCGGTGGGCAGTGACCATTATGTCTCTGTCCGTTATGTATTTGACATATGTGCTTTCTAAATGGACATAGCAATATATAATACCAATTACTATACAACTAACTGGTAGAGCAGATTGTTAATTTTCAATCAGTCAATTTATTTTCGAATATTATTTGGCTTATAGATAGAATTCGTCACAGATTGATCTCATTTATCATGCGATTTAAAACCAGAAATGTATTAGATAATTTATTTCATACGGTACTACTCAACACTATGCAACTATAATGTAATTAAAGTAACTAAGTTGAATTCACAAGAGTACAATCAAAGTGTCAAAGGTTAAATGTTGGAACTGTTACGCCACAATGATATATGCCTAAAAGACCTTTGCTTAGTAAAATTTCAACTGACTGACTAACTATATCTTGTTTACAAACTGTTTCACAATGGTAAACGTGAGCTATTTTTCAGTCTTTGGATAAAAATTCAATTTTTTTTATTACAATGCATTACACCTAGTTTTTTTAATACATCATTTTAACAGTAATAGTACACATATTTATCTGTAAAACTGATCAATAACTGTAGGCTTTTAACCCTTGTTGTAGTGTTGCTATATATATGGTTTGAATAGTATTTTCTGGTTAGTGTTTTTTGGCGAGTTGGTTTTCTACGGGATGGGGTCGCTAACCCTATGCCCAACCCTCCTCCTTTATCCGGGTTTGGAACCTGCAGTAGCCCCCGAAGGGGCTACAGGTGGAGTTTCGCCGAATATCGGTGAATACTAAATAATAGTTTAAGATTCCTCAACAATGGGGATACATTGAAGAATTATTATAAATTCAAGATTTTTTCAGTGTTTACAGGCTTGAATGCTTGAGATGTGATTCTATCCCTTCAAATGCAGAATATCGCCTCATGACAGCTGCGTTCACGTCTAAATTAATTACAGGAGTTGAAGTAGTCAAGTGCATCAACCAGTCAGCTACAACCACTTCACTTGTCTTAGGGTCTCATCAGCCTTGATGGGTCTTGGAAAGGTTCGGCATGGAATCAGGAAGCTCGACTGACGTTTTGTGACTTGAATCGCTTGTGGCGTAGGCAAGATATCCGGTTGCAAACCGAAGGACGAGATAGTTATGTATCACTTCGCCTCGTTCTACTTTATGGGTGTAAGACATGGCTTTTAATATAGAATATTTATAGGTTACTATTTATTAGTCCTAGGTGTCTTCGGAGTATTGCTTGTGTATTTTTGAACTACAGAGTGAGGAATACATAGGTTAGGCGCAGGATATTAGGCAAGGATGTCAAATTGACTGGCTAGTTAGTGAATCTTCATCAATAGAGGTGGTTGGAACATGTGCTACGTATTGCTAACCAAAACCTACCCCTTGAGAACTGATTCCCGAAATTTTATACCTGTTTCTTTATTTAATACCTAATTTTCCTTACTACCACTTCCGGATACATCTTGATATAATTTTATCGCAATGTGCTTTGTGGTATGGCGTTTTGAACTGATGCACACGTGTCAGGCCTTACTGATAAGTCTTGCTAATTGAACGCTATACTCAAATCCTAAGCTAGTCTCGTAATCCAAAAGCTAATTCTACACAGTGACTTGAACACGAGACAAAAGGCGCAAAATATGCGAGAAGCACTTTACTGCAAAGGTTCATTAAGTACAGGAAATATAGGTTTTTCAATAGTATTTTAGAAGTCCTTGGGTTTTCCTGAAAATTCTAGATTGCTACTAAACATAGTGGCAGTGTAATAATCAGCCAATCGGAACCTCTACATGTGACTTTTCATTTTCGTGATGTTTCTAGCAAAACTTCCCGTCAAACGCTGACTGGTTAAAATGCTTCTCAATGTTTCCTGAGCCTTTATTTGTCTATTCCGAGTAATTTTCAGGATCGCCCCAACACCTACATTGAGTATGACCGACTGAATTAGTGTCAAAGAAATTATCTTTGTTGATTATTTTGAGCTATAATGTGAGTTCTTGCCGCCTGGTGTCCTTCGGACACTATACTTCAACCACCTTCTGTATTAAAACAAGAATTGAAAGTAAGCAATGTATATTCCAATGAATCCGAATAATACAATATACAGTAATGATGGCATTATTGTTCATATAAGGATCTTCTCGTCCACTAGTGCTGATTCACTGAAAAATTGAACAATCAACATGTATTGATTCGAGCCTAGCTAGAATATTCAATAGTCAAAACTTTGTCAGTCTAACATATTGTTTGGTATTGTAATCGAAATGTTCCATGTTACAGTGACTAGATTTGGTCAACAAAAGATAACTCAAATTTTAAATGAATACTTAGTGGTTAATTGTACCTGCCATTCATATCTGTTATCTGTTTACACAATATTATTCTGTGGTGAAAATTGCTGCTTGATTTGTAACAAATGATTCATATCATTATTATAGGGCTTTTACAGAGATTGCTGAATTTCTATAGTTTGCATATCGTGTTTAGTAGTAACTAGTTTTGGGATTTTTAAAAAAACGCCATAGCCACATCATGTGTGAAACATTGGTCCACCAGTGGTACTGGAAAATAGTTTTACAGTATCGCGAATTGATTGAAGTTAAAAATGTAAATCATTCGATGCTTATTCAGTGGTATTAAGGTTAAACTCATGTCCTTAAGATCTGATGGTCCCAGATTCGGTCTTCTTTGTCGAGGACTGCTGAGTAGCCCCATACTAAAATGAAGCAACTGTCTAGTTTTTCCTGGTTTTCAGTGATGGTGTAAGGTTGGTTTGTGATGCAAGCTGCAAGATTATTTATGATCATGCATATCCATCCAAGTTGAATTTTTGGAAATAAATTTATTGGTGCATCACCTAACTCTCGCTCCACACATGATTGCTTAAAACAATTAGAAGTCCCTACTCCGATGCTAGTCGTTAGTACACTATACAGCTGCTCTGAATGAAAATAGTTGCTTTTATTAGTAATAAAACGCGGATTTATTATGATGAATAATTTAAGATTTTTGGATCGACTGTATAGATGAGTGTACATCTTGCGATTTACCTAAAATATATGTAATTCCATTACAAAGAAAGATAGAAGTGGGGTTGAATAAAATAGTTGCATTTATATTTACTAGTCTCATAGTCTGAATAAGGACATAGAGCATACGATCACTTAACTAATATGGATCCAATACGATTTAGAGGACAGTTTGCTTGTTTTAATACACACTAGATATGAGGTGAAACCAGTTGGGAAATCACCATATAGCATAAAATATTTGTCTTTGGTCCCAGATCATAACTTCCCAACAGCGTGTACTTGCAATCCTACAAACTATCAAGTTCCGAAGGACATTTATGTCCAGTGATCGGAACGTTCCTAAATTAAGATCTCTTGAACATACTCCTGAGCCGTTGAGAAAAATCCACATCATCCTAATGGTGCCTTTGGATAATCATCTTTCATTTGGAGAGCGAAAACTACCGTGGTGTAACGTTTGGTCTGAATAAGTAGGATAATCTAGTTAGTTACTAGACCGAAGGTCGCATATTAACAACCAGTGCTTATTATCCAAGCTTATTGTCTTGATCAAAGTCATATACTGACACGGTGGATCCCTAAATAGTTTACATAAACAGTGTAAAAGTCAGTGGTCCAGAGGTCTTTAAACACGGTGGTCCAATTTTAACAATTAGGTTGACTAATATTTTAGCTAAAATCCGGGAGTTGGACGTAATCCCATCCGACTGGTCACAATAAGAAGGGGCCGAAATCATCCTGTGATAACCATAGAGGGATTAGTTTGAATAATATAGCATCTAGAATATTAGCCTCAGTAATTATCGGACGCCAAAGATTCGTGAACTCCAAACACGAGAAAATCAGGTTGGCTTCAGACCTGGTCGTGGTTGTATCGACCACATATTCACTATTCGTCAGGTTTTAGAACTTAGGCATGCTTATCAGCGTCCGACAATGATAGTTTTTCTTGACTTGAAAGCAGCATTTGACTGTAGACCAAGAGGTTCTGTGGCATCGTCTGTCATTGAAAGGTGTACCTCAAAAGTACATAAACGTTGTGAAGGCGAGAGCTTATGGCGAACTGTCATCTGATTTTACAACCTCAAGTGGTGTCCGACAAGATTGTCCACTATCCCCATTTTTGTTTAACTTCATTATAGACCTGTTGCTGGAAATAACACTCTCGTCGACTGAATTTCCAGGGACTGATCTCCTACCAGGGGCTCCACTTATCGACTTAGAATACGCAGGTGACATAGTCCTGTTTGGTGATGACGCTGGTAAAATGCAGTCTTTTTATAGCACTGAATGACAATACAAGGACGTTTGGGATGTGTTTCTCTCCCTCTAAATGCAAGTGTTTGCTCCAAGACTGCCTTGCGTCAATACCTGAGCTAAGGATAGGGAGTGAAGTAGTCGAACGCATCGAGAACTTCACTTATCTTGGAAGTCTGATCAGCCCTAATGGGTTGGTGTCTGACGAAATCTCAGCACAGATTCAAAAAGCTCGTTTGGTTTTTGCCAACCTGCGAAGACGAGGTATCCGTCTACCAATCAATGGACAAGCATACTGTGCAGCAATTCGCTATGTTCTACTTTACGGTTGCGAGTACAAGATACTCGTAAGTTACTAGTATTTGACCACAGATGCCTTAGAAATATTGCTCGCATCTGCTGGGTTCACCGGGTAAGTAATAGTGAGGTTAGACACATGGTATTAGGGAATGATGGTAAATCAGTTGATGAGGTTGTGAATCTTCATCGACTGAAATGGTTAGGCTACATATTACGCATGCCTGAACATCAATTACCACGACGCGCTATGCTGACTAGTATTGGCGATGGTTGGAAGAGTTAGGAGCGGCCAAACTAAAACGTGGCATCAGTGCTTGAAGTCACTAACTTCTAGTCTGAGCCATGTTGGTAAATGCAGACTACTTGGTTGGCGTCCACCTGACTATCGTAACCAATGGTTGGAGACTCTAGGTGACATGGCTCAGAATCGATCACAATGGAGTAAGTGTATACACTTTTCCTTTAAACTATGAGATTAAACTTTATAACATTCTTTCTTCCTGCTTTATATACTTATACGCAATCTTTCTTCTATATATTACTAACATCGATGTGACTACTTCTATGAATTCGGTGTTCATGTTGTTGTGCTAATGAGGTATGGCAACTTGAACTGATGCATATATATGCCTGGTCCTACGTTTTAGCTGACTGACTGAGTGTTCACTTTGTCCTTGCGTACTCATTGAATAAATTATGCATTCTGTTTTAAAGTTTCATTATTTATTGCAAATATTTAAACCCAGTACTTTTTTTGCTTTCCCAAGGACTGCATCGTTTGGTCTAGGCAATCCGCCTACTGATAATCTATCTTCCTTATTGATTGGATTAATTATATTCTCGATGTTGATCATTGTTAGCTCTGTAGTTTTAGGCATTCTACTTGTAGTTGTTTTACGTCGAAGCACTACTGTTATCAATAATGACAGACAACCGATTCTTAGTCATTTTGTTAATGATCCTATCGCTTAGATTGAATTTTAGCCCTTTTATATCTTGTCCACATTTTTGTTATTCCGTGGGGAGAGGCAGGGTGTGGCAAACAAAAAACTGAAGAAAAAACTACAAATTCCATGAAGTGTTGATTACTATTATTTGATTCTTCTATAATTTTTTTCATTGTTGATTGTGTTCTTTTGTGTTAATTCATTCGTGCCTTTATGATATGCGGGAATCCACATTATATATTTCTGTGATTTGCATTGAGAAAATACTGATCACTGTCCTGTGTTATCTAGATAATTGTGGCTGAGAAATGGGCTATACAAAATTAAAGAAATAATTAACCGAAATCAGGTAACGAGAAAAGGCAGGGATCAATCACAAATGAGTATGAATTTCATGGAAAACAGAATAAATCGATAAATGGAATAGGGCTGATATCAAGGTTTATAAATACATACACTCTACTGGGACTATCTGTAATCACTGATTATTACTACCACGCAGACTCAAGGGAGAAATTTTGATCCCTTTAGGTATAGCCACGACTAACGACCAGTGGTTTGATTGTATTATACTTGGAATGCCTGCCCTTAGCTTTTTTCAAAACACAGATGGCGGTTAGTGGATAATACAGATTTTAGCCACCATAGTCGATAAACATTATTCTATAGACGGATTCGCCATTTCTGTGAAGTACTATACATTTAACCCTAGGGACTACTACAATTGCTAAGTCGTTCAACAATAAAGGGCAAAACAAGCATGACATCGGCCAATACTCAACGGCCGACCAGATGTAAATATCTCAAATTCACACGGTTAGTTGCTGCATAAATAGCTCAGCGGTAACGCTTCAAACAGTAATGTGATTTTAAATTCGATGCGGAGAATCCTTCTTCAAGATTATGGGCACACATTGTCGAGTAATCTCAGCCAGCACGAAACCTAAGTCGACACCGTCCCCAATGGATTAACTCCATGATACCAATCTGAAGTTTTCTCACATATTTAAAGCGAAAATTGATTATGCGAGCGATTGTTGGTTCTATATGATAAATATCCTTATTCTGGTCAGGTCGGTAAATTCTTATTCAAGATGCAAACCCACAAAAGTCAAGTTATTGACTATTTGCAAAATAGAAAATTAATGATTTAATCTGGCTCTAGAGAGGTGTTCTATACTAGTACATAATCGCTTCTGAGTCAAAATACCTTATATGCAATACCATTCTAGCTGTTAAAATCAAATTAGGTGTAGGTTTTCTCAATAGAAAATCCGAAAGCTCAATGACTAATGAGCAACCATTCATCTAATCATCGTAGCTAAATTTATCTGTAACCTTTTTTTAAGGTGTGGTGTAATTTTTAAAATAGAAAGTTATCATATGCAACTGTATAGCTTGCTAGTTGGTTTAGAGATTGCTCTTAGAAGCAAACTAGTTTCAAAGGTCAATATATGGGGCCAGATCACTACAGCTTTCGTGTAAACTATTAGATATATGTGAACTGCTATACTCAAGTGCAAAACAGGGACAAAATGCAGTTCATTTGCTGTTCGAACCAGTTGTGTAATGATTCATGGAACTGATATACAAACCACGTTTAGCTTAATTCATTTCAGTAAACGGAATACACAGATTAAGTGAGGAAGATTGGTTCAGCGAAGGGGTTTCTTTTCGGCGAATTTATTTTCAGAGCTGTACAATCGCAAATATATGTACCATTTTTTCAGGATGATAATAATTACAATAATAAACTTCTGTTAGACATGGTGATAGTGAAGTAGTATAAACAAAGGTATTAAAAAAGATTTTATTTTGAAACGGGGACTAATAATCGTTTGATTGTCAATGGCTTAAATATTCATGAAAAAATAGGGGAATTATCATTGGGAAAGGATAGTCCAGTATGATAAAATGTTGAAACCGAGATAAAATAGGATCCGAGAAACAAATAAACCAGATAGAGGTAGAAGGTTTAAGGAGATGGGAGCAAATAGCTACAAAGGAAGAGGATGAAGAAAAAAAGTAACAATGACTTTGTCAATAGCAAAGACTAGTTGTCATTCAGATGTGGAGCAATTAAGTGTTATGGTAGCCATCCCGACCGGTATGAGTTATATCTTGATATGTTGGGTTAGTCTGTTGTGATGACCCAATCGAGTTGGGGCACTCATGCTAGATGTGTCGTTTGAATAGTACCACCAAGAACAGCAACTTAAGGTCTGAGGATAATGCTACACTCCCAACCTTACGGAGTTATGACGGCATTAAGATATTCCCTCAAAATAACTAGCAACTGCAGCGATCCTGCCTGTTCACACCTTAACCCAAAGATTCCCGTTTTCGAACGACAAATATGGAGCTAGCGCATCAGATCCCTCATGAAATAACCCTTCGACGGGGCAACCAGTAAGTGAGAATCTTCCTCCATACCTTAATCAACTCTTGAGATCCTGCTGATTGTGGTAACTAATTACAGGATTCGTTTGAACCTGATTACTAGAGTCTATGTACTTGAATGTAGTAGGTGACTGACCTATTACTTTATCACATATTTGGGCTCGTTTTCTCATTGAGCTAAGGTTTCCCAAGGTTCCTAAAACCTAGTGTCAGTTTCCTCACCTGCATTGTCATGTGTTTATTCACAGGTCAATAAACTTTTTTAAGCTAAGTTAATAGTAAGTTATCGTTGAGGCTCGTTACAATCATAGTGAACAGAGCACCATGTCCCCATGAACAAAGTTTTAGCATAACAAGTTATGAACTAATTTACACCTGTAATACGCACCAGAGATGTGTAATCGCGGTCACGGTGCCTAACTAATGATCGCATATATAAGATTCGTTGTACGTAATAAGATTCATGACAGAGTAGATGTAGGATTACTTGACCGCATCAGTAGTCCCAAGCAAAATAGCCTTCTATTAGTATTCATTCGGAAACTCTATTTCAGACACTGGAAAGATGCATTCTTAGGATAAGCTGTACAGCTTTCTGCCAAAAATCAAAAACAATTTTTGACATTGGCGCACAAGTTTGTTGAGTGCTCAACAAAGCACTTATGAAGCTTTCTAGGGAAATTGTAACACTAACAGGTTACTGCGTAACTGGGCAGTTATCCTCAGTACTCCATAACAGTTATTAAGAAAGTCATGACTGCACTTATTAGGACATTTTCCTGTTGAGATTACTTAGTATTTCTGTCTTTTAATTCTCCATAGAAATGTAACTTGAAGTCACAAGCACACAACTGCATCGGCATTTTCAGTAGAGTATATGACTGAACGAGTATACTTAATCAGATCCCATTAACAGAATCTAGCACTTGTCATTATCCTTACAGGCAATACCGATTTTAGCCGATGATATGAACACGGGGATCCATAATTATCACGGGCGGATGTACTTTCATGTCGACTATTTTAGCGCCCACTTCAGGGCAGTTAAATAATCTATAAACTTGCTTTCCTTCGAAAAATTCCCAGCGTTTTTGCGTCACAGTCTATTCAGTGACTAGTTAGTTGAATGCAACGTAGAACCAGAGATATATGGGCTGGTAATTATTTATTAACTGAACAATTAACGTATAGTTGAAATGCCGCGAAGTACCAACATATAACTATTAGTACAACTGAATAAATAATTTTAGAGTAGAATACTAATTCTATCTGCTGCTTAAAATATGCCAAAACACCACAAGTTGTGAATATGAATAAACTCACGTTTCTACGGACTTGCTACACACATGTTTGTGAGATACAACCATAAGATCTCAGCTTCTTTGAGGTAGAGAATATTAGTATTCAAACACTTCACGAGCTTTCTTTAGAACCTCAGTTTCTAAGTTTTTCGTAATCCTTTGTTTGTTTTACTAATCCATATTTTCTTGAATCAATTCTAAAGTGCACAATCTCACTATTTTGGAAAGATTCTGGAGTTTTCCACAAACTTTGGGGATTTCGTGTCGTTTCACCAACGTAGGGGGATCGAATGCCTAGGCTTTCCTACTGTCATCAATGCTGTTATTGATTTGCTACTCCGAGATTTCCCTGAAACCAAATGTTACTGTGCCGATGGGGTATGGGGGCTTGAACTGATTTAAGCATGCCAGGTTCTACGTTGCAACTGACTAATTACCGTGTGAACATAAATTTGCTTTTCAAAACATGGGGAGCACATAGACATAAGATATCGACCTATGGGATAAGAACTATAATCTTGAAATCTACTTATATACTCTGAATGCCGTAATGAAAGCTGAACAAACTATATCAGTAACTACAAGAACACTTTAGCGAAACAAGTTGAGATCGCTCAGTAATAAAGTCAATACAGTTCAATCTCAGGATTACTTGATGACTGAATACTTTCGCCAAGTTTAAAATACTATTTCAGAATAAGCTTGTAATTAAAAACGGAATAATTCACAAGTCAGATAGTTGTTTCGGAAAAGTATCTGTTTGCTAATATATTTCAATAACCATGCTACCTTTATCTGTTGAACAAACAAGGGATACAACGGCTTCTGAAACTAACACGAGGTGATACAGATAGCCTATATCTTGTACGGAAGTACATTGTTTTCTACTTCTCTTTCCCACTTCTCGATCTGATGGAAGTGATTTGAATATATCAAGATTAAACATACCCATGATGATGGACAAAGTAATTGTGCTGTTCGCATAAAGTAATTGCAAGCCTTGTATTCCTCTCCATATATTCGCTTACAGCGCTGAAAATCTACAAAGTTTTGCACACATTTGCTTTGGTACGTTAGGATACTAACACGATCATACTTACGGAGTTTGGTTGGTATTTGGAAATCTAGAATCATATGGAACGATTTTCATCCATTCAAAATCACCCTGTGCTTACAATAATTACTTGAATTGGCACTACCGTTTCCAATGACTCGCGACAATTATCCTTGAATTCGTCATAGCTGATCATTGTTCAAAGTCCGCGCAAATTATTTATGTTCAATATCGAAGAAAGGGCAAATGGTTGAGGATGGCATAGAAGAAGCTTTCGCTTAACGGGCTTCCTTGTCTAATAGCAGTGGATCACCAATACCTACAAGTAAGAACCTAGATATACTAACGATAACAGAGGAAAGAAAAGAATTTGGTAAATCAAAATAATATGTTATCCTTAGTCATTAAGAATAAGTCAAGTTTCCTCTTTAAGGACTTCTGGGAAGTCGCTTGGACTAGCTCAGTCGGCAGCGAATTCCAGCATTTGACAACTCTCACGGAGTAGAATATGTGTCTACGGTCCGTTCTGCTATGTTGAGTCTCCAGTTTCTGGGTGTTACCACTTGGGTTAGTGTTGTGGCTAAGCTTAAGTAGATGTTTAAGGGGATGACCAGAAGTATTATGGATACTGTAAGTCATAAGAAGGTCACCTCTAAGACGCCTATACTCTAACGGGTAAAGGCTGTTTCTCCAAAGAGTGGCCGACTTCACATTTTCGAATAATCCCAGATCCTCAGTGAGGTTGGAGTACCGATCTTCGGTAGAGTTTTCACCTTCAATAAATATACGCTCCGCGAAGTTGACTCTAGAAACATTGAAGTCCCCTAAAATCAGGATATGAGAGAATCCGAGATGCATGGGGCGGATTAATCCTTCCAGCGTACGATTGTCGTACTCGATGTCAGCACTGTGCTTCCTGTAGATGACCCCAACTAGAAACCTTGTGGTGGTAGACAAACGTACTGAGAACCATACGGATTCATGGAGATTGAGAAATTCTTGGTCGTGAAGTTGGTGTGCCTCCAGGCGCGATCGTATGTACAGGGCTACCCTCCACTCCTGTCTTTCTGTCGTTGTGAAACAAAGACATCCCACATATTGCTAGCTCCTGATCCATAAACTGAAAACATACCCAAGTTTCAGATATTCCTATTAGATAAGGATTATCAGAGTTGTCAAGTTCACATAGCTCGTCCATTTTATTTGGTAAACTCCCTGTGTTCATGTATAAGCAGTTTATGTTTTCAGTTTGAAACGCGTGAGCTTCCCCCTATTTGTCTGTAAGAGCCTTACGTGAATGAACAGGTGGCCTACCTGTACAGACCTGAAGTCGTATGCGAAGTATGACGAAAACGCCTTTCAAGCAAACCTTGCACGGGTAATATTGAAGCGCACTTTTGGCCAGTTTGACGGTAGAACTTTCCACATAATCTTGAACAGTTTTATTCGTCCTCATGTAGAGAACGGAAACATAATATTTCCTCCCTCTCTCCAAAAGGATAATGACACTCTGGAACGTATCCAATGTCGAGCCACGAAATCAGTTCGGGGACTCAAATTCAAACCTTATGAAGAGCGCCTCCAATCAATTAGCCTTTACCCGTTAGAGTATAGGCGTCTTAGAGGTGACCTTCTTATGACTTACAGTATCCATAATACTTCTGGTCATCCCCTTAAACATCTACTTAAGCTTAGCCACAACACTAACCCAAGTGGTAACACCCAGAAACTGGAGACTCAACATAGCAGAACGGACCGTAGACACATATTCTACTCCGTGAGAGTTGTCAAATGCTGGAATTCGCTGCCGACTGAGCTAGTCCAAGCGACTTCCCAGAAGTCCTTAAAGAGGAAACTTGACTTATTCTTAATGACTAAGGATAACATATTATTTTGATTTACCAAATTCTTTTCTTTCCTCTGTTATCGTTAGTATATCTAGGTTCTTACTTGTAGGTATTGGTGATCCACTGCTATTAGACAAGGAAGCCCGTTAAGCGAAAGCTTCTTCTATGCCGTCTTCAACCATCTGAACCATTTGACTAGGGCAATCATATTACTCAGCGAAACTACAGCGTCTGGTTGCACATAACACATACCCACCTAAAATCTTACTTTCTGAGTCTGTTTTAGGTAGTTGATCTGATATCTGTGCATGCCTCGGGGAACAAACCTTTGCAGTTGTCGTACTGCATATCAGATGTTAAACCGAAATGGCATTCAGGTCGTTTTCATGGATTTTTCATGACTTCATTGATATCAACTCTCTTATAAATACAAGCAGAGTGCCTGGGACCGTTAATAGAAACATAGTACACTAAAACGGGCAAAAGTGGATACAAACGGGTTACGATATGTTGAAACTAGCCTTTACGTGAGAAACTAAAAAAAGCTGAATAAATATCACCTGCACACGTTCAATCTTCCCACACTGATAGGAACGTGCATGACTTAAGTAACGTAACACTACGTCCATCAGACATGTACTGCGGAACCTTAGTTCAATGAAGACGTGTTGCTACGAGTCGCTTTGACCTTCCCTAAGTATGTGGTAGGATTGTTGTCCTCCTAACATATTTTCCACTGTGCATGGTTTAATTACGGTGATATTTATAGGTTTGTATTTCTCGACCGGCGTTTTCAGTCCTGATTTATATTTCGGGTCAACATACTTTACCTTCCAGGTTTCGGGACATGGATCTCCCTTCAAGGATATTGTAAGTATTTCCAGTGTTAATGTTCGAATGTTTAGTTCCGCCGTTTGTAGAAAATCGATGGGATGCATCTACATCAGAACTTGCACTCGGATTAAGGATTTTGATGGCAGCGCGTATGTTATTAAGATCAAAGTTAATGGTACTAGAATTAATTTTGTTGGTGAACGTGAGATTAATATATACAGTAATGAGCAATTTCAGTGCGAAGCGGAAGCGCACACGCCTAGACCTGAAAAGTGGTGAACTATGCCCGCGAATGTTGAGGCCATAGGGAATTCTGATGGAATGCTTTAGCAATCCTGACGTGAAAGTCTGTCATATAATGTGAGTTATGGGGGGAAAACTAATTAAACCGACTAGTAGCTGGTTCCCTCCAAAATTTCTCTGAGGTTAGCTAGCATCCTGAGAAGTAAACAGTAAAAATGTGGTTTTATTTCGACAACATTTCGTCGTCCTTCTCTTTCAAGAAAGCGTTCGCTATAATAATCCAAAGAAGTGGGTGAACGAGTTCAACCTAATAAGCAATGCGAAATTTGTAGCATCTTGATTTTGTAGACTTCACCATACGCTTGAGAGATTTGGGACAAAGTTTGAGAGTTCCTTCAGTAATCTAGGATGTAATCCATTGGGTCCCACAGATTTCTTTAGTGATCACAATACACGGAGTGTGGATTGTTGGATTCACTTGCAACCGATGAATGAGTCTTCACGGTACCGATATTGCTGAAGTAGTCTAACAATAATTGAACTTCATTTTAGTCCTCTTCTCATAGAGACAGAGTGTCACCATCTACACAGAATCCAGGGTTGCCACCTCTCCTTTTAATCCTTTGGTTCGTGTCCCGAAATGAGCGCGTTGTGCATTCTACAAACTCATTGACAGGTTCTTCTTTATGTAGATTTCTGTATTTGAGTAAAATGGACACACAATCGTTTCTAGGCTCCCGATATCAAGACTGCCCCAACAGTATCTGGTAAACTTAAGTTCTCTTGAATTCTTTATCATTTAAAAAAGAGAATACAGACCACCTCATCTAACCATGATTGGGTGTTTTATGATTTCCTTCCTATCGTCTAAGCTACGTGAGACGATTTAACATTTGCACAAAATATCCCAAAAAATATTGAGGGATCCCGATTCTATCACTCAATCAACTAAAGATAGTACATTTATATTTCTTGTAAATTTGTTTCTCAAACTCTTGCTATGCTACTGAGTGAGTTCATATCATGAGTTACTAAAAGGTCACTACTGTTATTAAATAAAATGCAATGTGCTTCAGTTTATGGAAGGAATATGGCGAGAATGATATCGTCCTTCAACTACCTAGATGCATATATCAAGGAACAAAAACTTCATTATTTCTGTAAAGCAAAGTCCCCTCTTTATGCAATATCAAACAGAATTAACTTGAGTGGACTTTGAACAATGATCAGCTACGACGAATTCAAGGATAATTGTCGCGAGTCATTGGAAACGGTAGTGCCAATTCAAGTAATTATTGTAAGCACAGGGTGATTTTGAATGGATGAAAATCGTTCCATATGATTCTAGATTTCCAAATACCAACCAAACTCCGTAAGTATGATCGTGTTAGTATCCTAACGTACCAAAGCAAATGTGTGCAAAACTTTGTAGATTTTCAGCGCTGTAAGCGAATATATGGAGAGGAATACAAGGCTTGCAATTACTTTATGCGAACAGCACAATTACTTTGTCCATCATCATGGGTATGTTTAATCTTGATATATTCAAATCACTTCCATCAGATCGAGAAGTGGGAAAGAGAAGTAGAAAACAATGTACTTCCGTACAAGATATAGGCTATCTGTATCACCTCGTGTTAGTTTCAGAAGCCGTTGTATCCCTTGTTTGTTCAACAGATAAAGGTAGCATGGTTATTGAAATATATTAGCAAACAGATACTTTTCCGAAACAACTATCTGACTTGTGAATTATTCCGTTTTTAATTACAAGCTTATTCTGAAATAGTATTTTAAACTTGGCGAAAGTATTCAGTCATCAAGTAATCCTGAGATTGAACTGTATTGACTTTATTACTGAGCGATCTCAACTTGTTTCGCTAAAGTGTTCTTGTAGTTACTGGTATAGTTTGTTCAGCTTTTATTACCACAATGGTTGAAATCGCCTTCATTTGGTATTTTGATCAGAAGTTCTTTCCAATCTGTTGGTGCTTCTTCATCTTAAATCTTACTGGAGAGAATGTGGAGTACATTTGCAGTTAGTGCTACATCTGCTTTCAGTTCCTCTGCTGGAATGTTGTGTGATCCTTTCGCTTTGTCGCTCTTGATTTTCTGACGGCCATGCTGATCTCTTCAATTGTTGGTGGACCAACATTGTACTGAGAGGTCCATGGGTGCTGCTTCGATGTTGGGTGGGTTCAATGGGGCTGGTCGATTCAGGAGTTCCTTTAAGTGCTCTACCCACCTGTTTCGCTATTCTTCAATGTTGGTGATTACTCTGCCATCCTTGCTTTTCACTGATGGTTCCGGTTTACGATAATTTCAAGTGATTTTCTTTGTTGTATTATACAATTGTCTAATGTTTCCTTCACTTGCAGCTATTTCCACCGTCATTGCTAAATCTTCCACAAATTTACGTTTGTCGGTTCTGATGTTCCTTTTCACTTGCTTGTTTTCTTCTGTGTGCTCCGCTTGTGCCTTAGCTTTTTCTGCTCATGTTCGGCTGGTATTGATTGCTTCCTTCTTGTTCCTCCTTTCTTCAATCTTATCCACTGTACCAACAGTGATCCTTTCCTTGCGATGGTGCTTCTCGTGGCCCAGAACCTCCTGACATGTTGAAGTGATGGCCTATTTTATCCATTTTCAGTTGCTCTCTATAGTAGTTCCCTCTCCATTGTGTAGATCATGAAAGGCCTGGAACCTGTTGCTGAGGGCTATCTTGAATTCGTGGAGTTTGTCAGTATCCCGAAGAAAAGTCGTATTAAACTTTTGTGATGTCCGTCTGGTTGTCCAGTGCTTCTTAAGTTTAAATTTCATCTTTGCGACCAGAAAGTGATGATCTGATGCTATATCAGTTCCTCTCCTGGTTCTCACATCCTCCATCGTCCTCCTGAACTGTTTGTTGATGCAGATATGGTCTATTTGGTTTTGTGTAGTGTTATCCGGTGAAGTTCATGTGGTTTTGTGAATACGTTTGTGTAGGAATATAATGTCGCCTATGATCAGTTTATTGAAGGCACATAGGTGTGCAAATCTCTCACCATTTTCGTTCCTTTCTCCCGATCCATGTCGTCCCGTGACGTCCTCGTATCCAGTGTTGCCCATTCCGACCTTGGCATTTAAATCTCCCATCAGAATGGTCAGGTACATTGTTGGGCACTTCTCGACGATTGACTGCAGCCTATTGTAGAATTAGTCCTTAACGTCTTCATCGTAGTCGTTGGTAGATGCATAGCATTGGATGAGGTTCATAGTACTTTGTTTCCTTATTAACAAATTGCACTTTATTTTAAGGAAAGAAGACTAGACGCCGCTAAACATAGCAAGCTATCAGAGGAGTGTTTACAAACGACAAACTTCTTGGGTTTATAATTCTGACTGGCCACGTCGTAGAGTCATCACTACCAGACGGAAGGGATCTGTAGCAGTGAATAAATATCCGAAGTCAAAAGCTCTGTATGTATTCCACATTGATGCCGACCACATCTGTTTTAATAGACTCATTTAACTGAAGGCGCTCAGTCATTCATCTGCACCACATCACTAGTGTGAACGCCGTGATCAACGTCGCCTGCGACCACTAGCCAGTTTAGATCAGTCACTACTCGATATAACGATAATTTATCAGATACATCCTCCAAACTCCTCGTTTCTGAATTTTGATTTCACTGGATAGTTACCATTCAGTTATACAATGTGTTAAATTTACTGTGTTGACAAGCTTCAATTCCTGTAGTATTTTCGAAATCATATTAACAACAAAAACCTTCAGATCGTATGCATTTACGAATAAGATTTGATGAACTGTGAAGTCGGTATGATTTTCCTGATCGAATATGAAATAAAACCAAGTTCTATCATTTATGCTACTTCCTGTAGCATTTTCAAGGTAAAATTAATATTTCTTTAATCTCAGATTAAATAATCTGACCATATTGTCTACAAAAACATATTTCTGTTAACCTCATTTCTTTATAGAAGTAGCAATGATTATACTTTGTTGTCGTCTATCACCACATTCCATCTCATTAATCAAGAATCAAATAATATGGTATTCTCTATTCTCTATTATATATAGTGGGCGTAATATGAGTTTTATTTAGAATCAGAAAATATCGCGTTCTAATAGTAAGTTGTCTGTCTGACTGACATTCACTTACACACAAGGTAAAGATGAGTGAAATTCTCACTTTACAGAAGATTAACACATTTCTATAGACAAATCTAGGTGAAAACAAATACTTTGCCTGTCAATTCATAGAGGGTGGTACTTCAGCTATGAATTAACACTATATTCATTTACCATCTGATTTCAAATGCGTATCGTGGTCGTTTTGTTATACAGTCATCTAGTTTTCACGTTCTCAGTTTATCAATCCATGGAACACCCATTATTATTCGCGATTGTCTGTGACTGGACTAGTTAATAATTCCTGTGTGTGTTGTTTATCCAGACTGTGATGGATCATGTTGATTATAGTCTGTGTATCGTATAGTATTAATTAAACAAAGAGGGCATTTCTGAAAATCAGTTGACATATAAGATACAGCGTCTGCGAAGTGATATCAGCTTTTGGTTTTCTGATTACAAAAGACTGTAGTTGACATGAAACTGTGTATTGACTAGAAGATTCACATATACATATGGTTTATATCATGTCATATATAATTCAGTGAATGTTAGTTTCATTTTATCATGTATCATTAGACATTGTGTAGCGGAAAAATTATTTAATAAACATATTGACTCATGTGTCTATAATTTTCTGGGAACATATTCTACTGTTGACAAAATGTATGTTTGTCTTGAATATCGATTAAGCTTGGATATCATTACTTAGTGGAATTGATGGAAACTTGAAGAACTACGAAAGCCATTATCCAGAACATATAAGTGTTTAATAACAACTGTTCACGCAAAATACATCGGGTCCGTAGGCATGACACTATCAGCAACAACCTACTGTGGAAGAGAACAAACCCGATTTCAACAGTAGGAAGAATTCAGGAAGGAGCTCTGGAAATATATAGGACACACAATGATGAAAGCACTCATCTGCGTCAGACGACAAGCCCTCAATATATTGCATAAAGACCAATGGAGAAGAGGAAGACCAAAGAATAAATTACGCTGAGGAATGGAGACAGACATAAGATTAAAAGATAACAAGTTGATAAAACTAGAAATGAAGGCCTAGCAAGAGATGGCTTAGAGAATGCTGGTCGGTAGCCTATGCTCCATTAAAAGTGAAAGTGTTCAAAATTCACGTGAGGTCTGATTCGTCTCGACATATTAATTTCATAAACTCAATGACCTGATGCGACAATTTCACATAGATATTTTTATCTGGCAATACTCACAGGTTTCACACAACTCTCATCATTTATAAATTTCACCAAAGCAAAGGCAAACAACGTATTCGAACAACGTGAATTCACCATGTTTCCCAGCTGCTTACAACTTTATATCGTGAAACTGAATGAGTCCTCATCTGTTTGACAGTGGCCATTGTGTTGAAGTTTCAATGTCCTTCAACATAACAAGTAAACAAAGAGTGTTAAATTTACTGCGGTTTGCCGAACCAACTGGCATAAAATCACTTAAATCAATTTTGTGCATTCGGAAATATTCACTGGTAAATATTTCCATGCTGTGGTGAACTCATTCGTAAATGTTTGTCATGCAATTCTTCTTTTCGTGACACTAATTATGACACTGTGATAATTTAACTTATCGTTACCCAATATTCTGAGTAGATACATTTTACTGCTGACCATAAGTCTGATTTTGTTGAATATTGACTGAGGTTGTTTATAATGGCTAAGTGAGATAGACGGAATGTTTCAAGAAATTATGCGTTTTCGAAATGTCTATCATTTGGCATTGAGATTCGTTTTCTTAGATTGACAAAAGTGAAAATCACCTATTATTCACCATGTGTGTCTATATTTAACCTTTTGAATATGCTTGAAAATTCTCCCACTATTATCAATACTAAATGTATTCGCGAATCTGATTTCGCACTGCTACCTTACGTTTGATCTTCTTGGTAAATTCAATCTCAAATATTCATGGAAATGTAAATAGATTTATTTATGTTCAGATCAGTCTGTTTGTGTCCTGAAACACTGTCAACTTATTCATTTGCACACAGTAGTTTGTAATAAGAATGAGAGCTGTTAGATAATTCAACAAAGTCACCAAAAATAGAATGATTTTGTGTGACAGATTGTTTCAACATATTAAATGTAGGAAAAACGGCTTTCTCTCTAGCTCCTAGAATTGTATGTGATCAAAATTTCAGTTTTGTACCGCAGCCACTGATATCCAGGATTCGAACCATAGATTTTCCAACATTATCATCCCTCACAATTTATTAAAAGTGACTCCAGGAAAAGTAGGAACAACATTTGATACTAATTCATCCGAAATCTAATCAAAATCGAGCTCATTCGGGACTCGTGCTTCGCGTGGAACAAGTCCACCTCGAGAAACAGGTGCATCATGAGGACGAATAACATTTTATATGACGTCATCAATTGCTGATTTTTCTGAAATGTTCTCCTAAAATAAATAGGTATTTCATTGTAAAAATCAGCATCTATCAAAACTTCATCTGGTTTTCATCATGATTTGACTCATTCAACATAGTTTCCTCGGACTTATGAGAATTTTCATCAGAAATATGTGAATCATTAGGACAAACGATGTTTGGTGCAATAACGTGAGAAGTCCAATACGAAGTTGACTGAGTAGAAAACTCATGTGGCGCAATGACTCTAAGTGTTTTTTGAGTTTGGACTGTTATATGACTGCATACTGCTATTCAAAATCGTGAGTAAACATTATTGATCATTGTAAGTGTAAGATCCATTGTGAAGGTTTCGTGTGTGAAAATCCCCCATATATACATTCGCAACTTGTTCTTAATGGTTTCTTTAGTTGTACATTTTTGTTAGTCTTTTTGATGTCGTCTGAGTTTGTAATTTTTCATTTCATAACAGTTTTAGCATTTTTCGCTGAGTTTCTATGTTTCTTTCTGAACTGTATCTATGTTGTTTTAGTTGATATTTATTCTTAGCGACAGCCATATTGATTGTTCCCTCTTTGATTGTGTTGCTTGATTTGACTGGGATCGTGCATTTTGGTTGTGAATTGAAGCACTTTCCCAGAATTGGAAACACTTTGTGTTATGAAGCAACAAACTAATATCTTTTGAACGGAGTTTTACTTCATCTATCCAGAAAGGATAGAATAACACCTATTTTTTGGTGTGTTCGATCGATTGTTGTGGGAACAATTGTTGGTTGAATAACTGAATGGTAATATTTGTTTAGGTAAAATTGTACATTTGTATTTATGACGAAACTTAGAACCGTTGTTACCCCAATCACCTTGTTTTGATTTCGATTGGCACACACGCGTCTCTTCTCTTACCAGACAGTTATTCTTCAGCCGAACCTAATTTGGATCTTATAATAAGCACTCAGAATAATAGGATCAGAATTACAAAGTTTATTATTACTTGGAATGAAAGGGAGAGTAGTTTTACAAACTACCTGTACGTGTCCAATATTGCCCAATTTAAACCATCGAGCATTACGAAATATACGCGAATTACATGACTGAAATTTCACCTCATTCACAGCTCCTCAATGATATAAGATATGAGTATTCTTGAGTGCACATCGGATTGTGATAACAAAGATATGTAGTGAGAATCATGATTTCCTGACGAATCATTTTATGAAATTTTCTACTTTTAAACAATTCGAAACTTGTACACTTTACACGGTTTAGTTAGAGTTCCTTGAGGGTCGCATACGGAAGTGAAAAAGGCTTTTGTGGGAATGCAAAAGATAGATGTGCGGTAGGCTTCTTTATCAATGGATGTAAAGCGATGAGCCACAATATTAACTTCCTCATCATCTTCATTCGTCATAGTTCACATTTCGAACCTATTCAAATAATCCTCAAAAGCATCGAAATTTGAATGTATGTTCAATGTTCCAACTCACGTCCCATCGTGACACTAATATAATGATTGTGAGTATTTGAATTATTATACAAACTGAGAATCAATGAAACGACTCAATTTAGAACAAACAGAACTAGGTAAGCAAACAGAGAAACGTATCCTATTCGGAATCCAGAATCAGGTGGTTATCAAGTACAAATGAATCTTTACTTTGAAGAGGTAGCAAAATACCCGAAATCAAAAGCCCTGTAAGTGTTCGACATTGGATGCTGACCACACTAGTTTTCTCGGATTCATTTAGCTGAAGGCGCTTGATCATGCATCCGTAACTAGATCACGAGTGTGAACGGCGTGCTCAACGTCTCGTGCGATCACTAGCCAGTTTAGATCAGTCAATTCTCGATATACTGATAATTTATAAAATATATCTTCCGACCTCCTCGCTTCTGAATTTTGATTTCACTGGGTTGACGCGATTCAATTATAGGTGTGTCTAACTACAATACCTGTGGTTGCCTCATTGATGTTATTTTATCGAGTTTTCGAATCGATATATTTTTTCTTCGTTTATTATCATATTTGATTTTTCACCATGACGGAACAGACACCAAAAGTACTTAAGCTAAAGACTTTGTCCCTACCTTCGTTTCAACTAATGTCTCTTGGTCAGACAACATCGAAGCCTGATTCTGTTACGCAGGAGCCGACTTTTACGAGCACGGTGTGACAAAGTTTCAGTCCACAAACAGACTGATATGAATAGAAATAAATCAATGAACATTTCAATGAATATTTGAGTTCAAATATAGCAAGAAGAACAAACCTAATAATGATTATATATATTCTGAAATTATTAATTTCAGAATTCACGCCAGTTCCCACGCATGATCAATTTGATATAAATAGTAACATTAGATGTAGATAACAAACATGTGATATAAGATTGTTCTAAGTTTGCTAGTTCAGTAGTTGTTTAGTTTGTACGATTATGACATGTGTTACAGCAACGCACTGAACTTTTATTTTTTTCTTAGGTGGATGACCTGTTGGTTTATGAACGGTGTTATTTAAGGTTATTCAGTGTTCCAGAACAAATTGTTGATAACTATCTACAACTAGAGAAAGTAAAATGAAAAAAGAAAGCATGGCACAACAGACCAATGATTACCAAAATATATCGATCAGGTTTACCACTGTTCGTGTTAGATATTATTCAAATAATTCAAGGTTGCTAGGGACAGTGTTAACGTAAAGAAACAGCAGGTAGGTGTTCTTTCTTAGGGAATTCACTAATAAGTATGGCTAAAAATTAAGTTTCTGTAATCTCACTTGTGGAGTAAGATACACTTACAGGCACTTGAACATTTAATGCATTTTCAGAGGAGCAGTATGCATCAATGCAGCGAACAAACAATGGGAGAGATTTTATCGTACGGATAGACTGATGGAAACTATTCTAGAATCTAGAAAACTTACAGGGGAAGTAATCCATATAGAGAGTTGATTTAGAATGAGTTTGTTTCGCTAGTGACAAGCAGTTGACTGAATATAAAAAAGTCAATGGACATTACAATGAATATTTGAGATTGAATTTACCAAGAAGATCAAACGTAAGGTAGCAGTGCGAAATCAGATTCGCGAATACATTTAGTATTGATAATAGTGGGAGAATTTTCAAGCATATTCGAAAGGTTAAATATAGACATACATGGTGAATTATAGGTGATTTTCACTTTTGTCAATCTAAGAAAACGAATCTCAATGCCAAGTGTATTATATGAATTGTAATTTGTTTCAATGGAATAAAGCTGGTTTGTTAATCTGATTCATTTCAGATACACTCTGCTATTTGTTCAATTGATACTGGTACACTCGATAATCTTCTTGCTTGATTTCTAGGTTTATCAAGTGCCATGAAATTTGCACTAACCCTGATTTGGGGAATTATGAAAAAATAATATTTGAGAACGACTCTTATGAATATGTAAGTAATCAGTCGGATTCCAATTCATATATTCAGTCTCACTATTATTTTTACTCGCAGTTTATTTGCCTTAATCAGCCTCCTCCTGTTTTAAGTGACAGGTTTCAGGGATTGGGAATTAATTCGGTGAGTTAACTGCATTTTATAATGGAGATACGAATCCATATGTTTGCAAATTTTCAACCCATTTTTCCAGCATTCCTGACTACATTTTACGGTAATGAAATCAAATCACTCATTAAATACAGTTATGGTAAGAGCATGCTTTTTTTTTGACATTCCTAACATCTACTGATATCTTATTTTGTTCAAATTTTAAAAAGTTGACGCTTTACGGCAGACTAATTACAGTTCATGCAGTTCATTCTAGTTTCCAGTTAATTTCAAAGACTGTAGATTATTAATCGTATTTCATGTTTTCGTTCGATAAACACAGGATCAATTAAAATGTTCAGAGAAGGACTCGTAGAAGAAATCAACAATTTTTTGGAAGACATTGCTGTGCGTTATTTTGAAATTTCAAAAGGAAGTGAGTTAAATAAGGATACTATATTTTGTTCTTTTAATTCTTACTTTTATTTTGCATGGATGATTCAATATTTAACTTGATTATTTTATGAGGGTTGACCAGTATACAGAGATGATTTTCTTTGTGTGATTTGATAACTTTATATTTGTTTATAACACAGATTTATTACTGTCAAGTGAGAATGGTAAATTAAAAAACAGCGATTCACTTCAAAATAATAACAAAATCGAATGTAATCTCTAAAGTGAAAATAACATAGTCTACGGTCTTTTAAGATTACTATAAAGCAGATGTCTCATCAATGCAAGACATACAAAATTGAAACAGTTACAAAAATAAACGATTTCGTGCAGGAAATAATTCCGAGGCATATGAACTATCAAATTATCTTTGACGTCCTCCAAATCTCTTCAGTCATTTATTTAGTTCATAAACGTTTGTTATATTTGAGTCCCCCTTTGAACCATTGAATATTCAACAGTTTCTTAATTATCGCATACGTATGATCATGAAATTCAAACTTATTCTCTTCCTCAAACATGTATTCAATGAACAACCATGAATAGTCGTAAGAACACTATTACATGGTGATAACAAAATCTCAGAAAATGATTTAGTATATGTATTGTCGTATAGATATTACCGGTTACTTGAATAGCTAAAAGCTTTTTAAACCAACTTTTCAGAATTTAATCATTCTTCTTAATAAATTTGATTGATCCCATTATCGCATCAATGATTTAATAATCAGGATCATTGAAACTGTGGTGAGTAGTGTAACGTCGTGTATTATATTACACCTACATAGCTTATTCTAGTTTCTGGACAAGCCAATTCACCTATAACGTTATGAGTCATATTTTGATCTTGTTAATTATTCGCTTATTGACCTTGACTATTTTTTTTATATGAGCGTATGTGTATGCACCCTTATTATCCTACCTATCACATGTCTGTCATTCATTTTAGTCTGACTATAAATGTTGATTAATGCTTGCTTATAACGAGTTGGCTTATCAGCCATCTCCCATCCTATGTTATTTGTCAATAAAAATGTAGTTGCCGCTTCCCTTTGTCTTCTGATATTATACACCGTTCAGATTAATATAATAACGGTTATCGAGACGGTCGATTAACGAAGCATTAAACTACAAAACTTTCATTTGATTGAAACGCATCACTTAATTCTCGAAAGGAAAATGATGAATCATGTTCAAGCATATTCTGTAATAATATGTACATTTATCGAAAGAGATGGATATTCAATATACAGATATACATAAACACGAAATTTTTTTTCATTTTCATTATTATTTCAAAGGAATTGTTGGCTATCAGATTGGCTTATCATAAACAAGATAAAGGTGAAAGTATGTATTCATAAGATGACTTTTTCATCACACGTGAAATATTAACACTTACACCAACATTCATTGTAATTGCTCACACGTTCCCTGTTATGTTTCCTTAATTGAGTTCTTTTCAAGAAATGACAAAAGTATTATAGGGTAATCTATCGATTGTTTAAAGACATTGATTGAGAATTAGAAAACAGTTGACGTTCACAGAAACAAACTAGATTTGACGTTTAGCGAATAGATCAGTATAGATAAATTAGGTCATAATCACGTTTCACTCATACACAAATGAATGAAGAGATATATATTCGTTATAAGACCTCAGTGAAACTTGATTAGAAGTCTGTTTTTCAAAATAAGTAAATCTGTGTTACACACCACACATTCATTCTTATTATTATACGTTTAAATTAAGAAATCATTATGTCGATTATTCTGAAACTATTCATTCTCCTTCGCTACCGATCACCGATAAACCAATATGTTGCATAAATGACTAAGTTACCATTTTTCTATTTGTGAACAAACACACCATAGCTCATATGATGTGTACTTAGGGTCGTTTGTTTCATGGGTAATTATATTGAATCTTTCCTCAATGTGAATATCTCACCAATTATCAGATCTAGTCAAAAGCTTGATGATTTGTTGTTTCAACATAAAAATGAGGGCTTAATACAACTTCAGAAACTTGTCATCTGACATTGATTTTGAAGGATCAGTATTTGTTTTCTTTACTTGACGTTCACTAGAATATAATTACTACGAGTTCAACTAGAGAAAACGTTTGTCATTACAAAGTTAATATTCACTTAAATCTGAACAAATTGTAAGTAGGCACATACAGTGTCACATCTTCCAATGACCTGCTCATCAATAATACCTCAAATACTAAATATCATTAGTCTTCTGTTCACAGGTCTTACATTCAATGTGACCACTCTGATACACTCGAATGGGAAGATTTCTTTTTATTATGACTACGTAAGTTGCACGATTGAATAGGGATATATTCGTCCCGACTACTTCAGATTGTTCTCTTATTTTGTGAATATCAATACCGTCGAATGCATCAAGAAACATTGAACTTGATAGAAGGACATAAAAAATTTTCTAATGTGCACAACGACTATATGACCCATATAATACACCCCTCAATGATGCACTTTGTTCTAGTAGTATTTTTAAAATAATGAGTTATAAAAAGTTAATTGCTACATACTGAATTGAGTCAGATGAACATTTGGAAAATGAACTGTAATAGATTGATGTGAGCACTTTCAATTGGTTCAGTCTCTTTGTAACAGTCACGTTCAATTCGAACGGACAGGTAGACGTGTTATCGTTTCTCGCCTCATTTTGCGATAGATAATAATAATATATTTCTGCAAGAGAAGGTACACGCCATTTTAACAGGCATGATTTACAATTTACAACATATACTGGTTCACAGTATGCATCCCAAGCAGGGTTGTTTAGTAATTAGAATCTGTAAAAGTTGGTAGCAGTTCATTCGTTCAGATATAATGTGTTTTCATCGGAATAGTTTCCAAAGGGGCATCGCGTCCACGTTACATACCAGATTCAATCTCGACAAAAAGTGTATTAGGGTTTCGGTCGTGCTAAGTATTTATGTAATGCAGCTTTTTAAGTTTATAGTTGTTATAAAGTAGACTTGTGGAGCGCCTGGTTCGAACTATGAACTTGGGGAAGCGCGTTCGTCGAGCTTGTTCCAGATGCTAGAAGTTACATAGCTTCACCCCCGGAGCAAGATTCTGAAGAGAAAAAGAAAGAGAAACCGAAGAGCAGCAAGGAACTTGGATATGAACGATAACCAATGCTTAACATTTATTAGTGGAACAGATGGAGGTACGATAAATTATTAGATTAAATTGATAGTAGCTCATGTTGCAAGAGTGAAATGTGATCAGGGGCTCCAGAGGAGAGAATACAGTAATATATCACTCAACAAACTTTACTCAGGTTGGCGACGAATGTGAGTTTATTTCTGTAGACTACATGAAGCACACGTCTGAGTAAACTGAGGAGATCAGTAATGCTTACCGTAAAAAAGACGTTTTGTCTTTGAATACGACAAATCTTGACTCAAATTTCCATTACATTTTTTCAGGTTTCTAAGGGAATTAAAGGAAATCAAGTGAAACCAGGCTTGATCGGTAGAATTAAGTGTGGAAATAATGAAGGTAACCAAATGAAAATATATTCTGATATACACTGACCTACATGAAAAATATTCTGTTAGCCTCATTTTCCTTTCTATTTATACCCAATAATCATTATGTCAACAAGGGAATTAGCCCTAATCTATCATAGTGATTTGACATATATCACGGACAGTCTGCATTAATAAATTGTTTCGTGTGTAAAATAAATTTATAGAACTGTCATTCAAGAGTTGAGGAAACTTGTGCGAAATACAATTGGAATGATTCTCGTAAACTCACAAACCAATTTTTACCGGTTTCTCCAAATTGAACGTTGATTGGGTGTTCGCACAACTTGAAGCAAAATTGTAGTATCATGTGTGATAAAGGATCACCGTACAACCTATCCCTGAAAATATCTGGTGTTTGTGATTGAGTGTTGAGAACAGTAGATCACTGAATTCACTTAAATATAGACCAACTATCTGTGTTTTCATTTCAACAAACAATATCATTGGTACTGTCACAAAACTAATTTGGGTTGTTGTCATGAATTCGTGATCGTTTTGTTTCCGTTTTTTCTGTGAGAAATTCCATCAACAAATGATTTCATGCTTCACGTCTCCTAACGCTTATCTATACTGATATACCGAATAATATAACTAAGATGTGTGAATTTATTCATCATCAAAGTGCGGATGGATATTGAGTGATGTCGTTCGCATATTTTTAACGATCTATTGTAAAACAAAACTTCAGTCATTTTTCTATGTACAATTAATTACTCAAGGTAATAAAATGGCTGAAACAAAAGTTCATGAAAAATGGATTCAAAGTGGCACGTTGGTGAAGTATAAAGTTCTCGGGTGTATGTTGACCTTATTTTAAGAGTTCACTAATTGTACGCTTGAATGCATCACTTTAATTTCGTAAAATTGCAACTTCTATGTACAATTTCATTGAAAGAAATAATTAAATCCAGCCATCAGTCCCAACCAACGTTACATTACACGTGAATTCGTTGTTGAATATTTAAAATGATGAAGGACACTTTTTGAACTACTTTGGAATTCCTCACTTTGAAGGATTTTACCTAAATAAAATGTGACGGAAGTGTCCATTGTTATTTCAATTGGGTCATGCGATATCGAAAAAAAATGTTCTAATTTCCAAACACCCTACCTTATCCTTTCCATCCGATCAATTGAATGTAATTATAAGTCACGTGTCCAGGTTCCGAATAACGATAGGCGGTAGATACTTGTACAGTATCAAAAATACTGAAGATTTTCATGGTATTAAAGTGTTTTTTTTCTCATTATTATATGCAGTGGGTAATCACAAACACTTTTTATTTCATCATATGTTAGACTATTGAAATAAGATCATGACAACTAAGATATTCATTCTATAACATTATGTTCAGATCGACTTCAATATTCTTTGAATAAAATGACACTTGTTATCGATGAATGTTGATTATTCAACGAGCCTGATGTGTTGGCTAACAACACATAGAGTAGAATGTGACAACATAGCGTCAAACGTCTCATCAGAATTGTGCGACTGAAATTTATTCATGGAAAACTTCAGTGACGAAATGAGAAACATTGTTACTCTTCCTTTGTTTTTTGAACGAATTAACATAAGTTTAAATAAATTTTCCGTCTGAGAAAAACTGGTTTTCTTTCACGGATTCCAAAGTAGTCAGTGTGAGTGAGTCTACAATGTTTTTCAGCACTTTTCTTATGTGGATACCGTGAACAATATATTTTTTCATCATGGAAAAAAAACTCAACAACAATCAAAAATCAAATGTATTTGGCTTTACTGAACCCAAAGACAGCATTTCTGGATTCAAAGATTCATGTCAATCCACGAAATTGGTACGTCAAACCTCACCGTTTGACATTCAACGTAGTTTCATTGAATTCCAAGATTTTGTCGCGGAATGTGGATGACTTTGAAAGCGTACTGAATGATGGCAAATTCACAACGAATGAAATAATCACTTTAATCCCAAATCAACCTTACATCATTGAGTCATAGATTTATGTTTTGCAATTCAATTACCTTTTGTTTGATAACCTGACATGCAATCACTTCATTCCTTTCACTGGTGATTGTCCAAAACACAACTCCACTGAAGAATGTAAAGGTGCAACAACGTGTATTTGGTGCGAAAAAGCCGGTATGTGCACTGCTAGTAATGATGAGGATATTCATGAACTCAAAGTAAATGGTTGTCAGGTTAAAGTAAGTAATTGGTAGAATTCACAGATTGTTCTCAATGTCACCGTATTCCGTATTGTAAATCTAGTTACTCGGACGAACGTTTTATTGCTACTAATAATGGATGATTTCCATTCTTCTCTCAGTGCATAAATCACAATATTGTATAGGTTAACGATGTTTAATCAGATGTGGGTACAATGTTGTGTTCTCTTATGGACATTTAATAATCGATGAACATGTTGTCCAACATTTATGCCCTGAAACATGCTTATAATTAGCTCAAAGTACGCGCAGCGTTTCCCGATGCTCAATATGAAACCGTTTGTCCACGCAAACGTCCGAAAAATGCAGATGAGATAAGTTTGAATGATAAATCATAATCTGCTTAAAATTTAGTAGCATGATTAGGTAATGAGTGATAGTTCGTAGACTCCCATTGTTGAAGTTCAGAAAGAGGTTTTTTAATCTTTTGTTGAGAAATACGTATCCCGAATCGATTGCTTCAATAAAGCCATCAGTTATAATTTTGTTGACTGGTGTTTAGATTGATATGAGATGTGATATTTAGGAAACAAATTTCATTGGTTGAAGGATAATATGGACTCATTACCGTCAAGTCGGTAGCAAATATTCTAATTCATGATTCATTGATCTTGATATGCAAACATAAATTATGCAACTAATTTATGAATTCACTTCACTCATCAATCATGACAATATTGTATGGTGAATGATGCGTTATTTGAATGATATTTCATGTTGAGTAATACTGCCGCCGTATTGTTCTTTAGGCAATGTCGAATGTCAATGTTACGAGTGAAGCAACACTTAACAATCACGGAAAAACAAGAACAGGTATCACTAAACCTGACTTAAGAAATGAATTGAGCAAAACTACTCAAACAACTGAATCTCATTTGGTAAATATTTGACATTTTGTTATTATCATACTGTTTCGTTATTTTCTAGAATATCACTGCAGGAACGACGGAAAATAAAAAGCAAAGAAAATCAAAAAATTCCCTATACATTTTATTCCACTTGTTGTCCTTTTCCTTGTTGTATGCATTAGCTGTATTGCTTAGCTGTGGTTCTACAGAAGGGAGAAATTCAATCCATGTCTCAGGAAAAGCATATGATCGCTTGCTTTCACCATGCTGACCTTGTTATTTTCATTTCGTTTGTAATCAAATACGTCTTATATTGTGTTGATCATTTCAATAAATTGGAGATTGTTACATCAAACTACATAACCCTTTCATGATTGTTTACTTAATAATCGATGTATTTCGTTTATTATATAATATATATGGCTTTTTATACCTAATTGTTTTCATTCAATAAAAGCTGATTAGGTCTTCCAGGGTTCACATTTTTGCACTTGTGAATTATCAGTATCGTGTGTATGTGATTTTGTGACAACTGCAATCAACAATCAGTTCTTTGTTAGTGTCCATTTTGTTGAAGTCTCACTACTGTAAAATATCATTTGAAATTGACGACGTTCATTGTTTTGAACACTTCAAACCTTCGTTATTTGACTATTGAATGTTTAGTGAACGTTGGATGACAGACTGCCATTATTGAGGTTTTATGAGCGTTGACTATAAGATAATTCTATTGAGTTCAGATTATACTCAACTCAGAATGAGGAAAGTTGTAGATTGAATGAGTAAGTGACAGTACTGTCATAACATTGCTAAATATGGCGTCATCCCCAAAGTTACTTAGTTTAGATACTCACTGGCTTTTACAAAGGGCTTCAATGCAGCATGTAAAGGTGAGCACAGATTTGACAAGTGTTTATCCTTCAGCAAGCTGAATTCTGGAGAATCGTATTTTCTTCTTGGTCCGAAATGTTTTAATAATGAGACAAATGAGCACATGATGTCAGTATTTTGGACTACTAATAGTGATAGTAAACCCTGTAATTATGTCTTGAAGAGATTGGAGCTTTTGATGACTACATTTTATTTTTGTCCATGATCTCGAAAGGTACTTTTCAGATGTAAAAGCGGTTATAAAGCTCCCCTGGTCCATTCCATGATTTGTTTGTTGACATATACATTATAGAGCCTGTTATTTCACAAAAACCTTAGTCTGTAGGAAGATCTAAGGTGTAGTTGTTTTTAATAGCTTCCGAAGAAGATTCCGGTGCTTTATTCATATACTTTCTAGCTGCGTGTTTTAAATGCTTTGAAGGGATAATAAGTCAGTATTTAAAACTGAATACCCGTTTGATGAGGACAACACACACCACAGTTGGATTTGGAGATATTTTTAGTCACGTTTTTTGTTTTGAAGTGTTCTGTGAAGCTGGGGTGATGGAAGTTCATCTTCGGATTTCTTTAGATAAACGTTTATTAGCTTTGACAGCGATGTTCACTACTTGTGGTGTATACAAATGCAACTATCTTCTACTTGGTTTACGTTATTCTCTAGCCGTTAGGCCAAATGAAAACTGTAATGTCGGGAGGCGTTTTGTATCAACTGACGATTACATCATGAAAAAAGGTTCATTTTGGCTGCAAAAATATGGAACCATTACCACACTTACATATTTCCACATGCGCAAGTGTGAGTATCATCTTTACAGTACGGAGCAACTCAAATGAAAGTAAACGAAGACAAAATAGAGTTTTATGTGGTGGATACCTACAGAAATATAACGAGCAACTGTACATTTTCACTATTTGTGCTTTAACAGTTTTATCACACATTGAAGCAGTCGATTTAATATCAGCAAATAGGGACCGGATACTACGACTAATTGAAAACAAACACTAAATCCACTTCTCTCCAGAAAACAACAGAGGTAGTAATCAATAAATGTACTAGTACAATTTCGTCAGACAGTATAATCACTGAGTACATCTTTGTGTAGAAATCAAGATTTGTGTATCATTAGAGTTGGGATGAAATTGGTGATGTGACGAAGTAATTGACGATGAGTAAAGCAATACCATCGTCACAGAAATGAAGGCAACAGCGATAAGGACAGTATGTGCATCACGATCGATACAGAAAGAGACACACACACGCATATAACACGAAAAAATAATATATATATATATATATATATATATATATATATATACACTTAGATAATTAAAAATAAATTTAGGAAGAATAAAACAGTGAAAAATCCAGATAACAGCTATCATCGTCATTGTCTTCATCAACATCTGATTGTAGAGAATATTCTTGTTGACGAGATGATGGAGCACGTTTACTTCCTAATTGCTTCAAATGTGCAAACTGCGATGGTTAGTGTTGCTCTTGCTTTGACACAGGAAAGTGATAACAGGACAGTCAGCTAGACTCAAAGTGAGGTGGTGAGTTTAGAAGAAATGTTGATGGTTTGTGACTAACAAAGTGTGTGGGACGTACTCTTATGAATTGTACCGAAAATATTGCACAACACAACATAAAGACAGGCGTCCTCAGACAAAGTAAGATACCTCACAAATATCAGAGTTTATGCACGCAAGCAAACATATAAATTCTCTAGAATACCTTATCTGGTAAACATACTGAGTAACAAACAGTTTGTTAGATGTGAGACGCACAACAACTTGTATTCCTACATCATTTTTTAATTAGAGGTTGTACACATTTTAGTCTTATTGAAAAGCATTTTGCTTAATTCCAGACATTTTATGATTATTTATTTATGTATGTAGGTGTGCAAAAGACAGTTGTTGAATAATTCATGCTGACAATTCTTCATCGTACCAAACAGAAAATATGGAATAAAGTCATTAATAGTAGTAATAATAATAGTGCTTATTATAGTAAACATGTGAATGAAAACCAAAGTGGTTGGAATATGTTTACGGTGACGTTAAAACAAAACGATATTCTAGCTACACAGACCTTCACTTTGAATGTACGCTAACTCACAAGATTTACAATGGGTGCAAGAACACAATGTAAATTGCATTGCTTGGTTAGGTATGTGAGACCGCCATCTGTCAAACTTTTGTCTCTACATTCAATATATTCTGTTGATTGCATTGCACATGCACTTCAAAGATTCTTGCCAGACTACACATAATAGCCACAAAAGTGGACGTCAAGACCAACAGCAACATAACTTCGGAGTAGGTATCCTTGCTATGCCCAACCAACTGCATTATATTAAGTCTACTTATCGACCGCTGCTAGTTTTGAAGAGGATACGCTGTGTTGTTCCAATGCATTTATATGCATTCACTGCTTTGACTGTTCCTGTGCATTTATTATCATTATTCACAAACTTCTTATGGGTACATAAGTGTTGTGAAGAAACTATTTCGGGTTTTTATCAAAAATGCAATAATACACACGTTTCAATAATGTAAGCATTACATTTGTCATGTTTGAGAACGGAAAGAAAAGGAAGATAAAATATTAATGGTAGAATAGTAATAATAAATCAGGTTCTGTGTAAGTGGTAAGAATTTTGAATTGCTTTTAAAGAAGGAAATGGAAATAAAGTTGACGCAAATTACGTAAATAGTTTAACACAGAACAAGAATAAACAACTATGGATGTATCGCCAAATGAGTAATACAAATTTAGGTTAAGATTTAGGTTAAGGCAGAGGCCTATGTGGAAAAATTCACTTTTGTTAACATTAAGTGTCGAATTCCACGGAATAGTCCATGTGTACAACTTCTTTATTTCTTCTTGGATTACCACTGAAATATAGCTTTCTTTGGTGAGGGAAGAGAATGAATAAACCACTCTGAGATCATCGGCAAAACGAAAAGGTTTACCATATTGAAAGAGGGAACACACGTCATTGATAAAAAGGAGAAATAGTAATGGACCAATTACACTTCCATGTATAACTCAACTGGTTACATTCACAGGTTTGGAGTAGCAGGATCCAAAGCGGATAATTTAGCTACGTTATTCTAAAAAAGATTTGAGTCAAGAGTTTTAGAAGAAGACGTTTGTGTGAGTCGCTGTCGAAAGTCTTACTGAAGTCGAAGAACAGAATAATGACTGACTGACCAACATCTCTTCTCTGGGTGATGTGATCGAAAAATTCCAGGTTTGATGTGAGGAATGAGCGTCTAGTCATAAACCCGTGTTGGGATGGGCTAATCAGACTAGCCGAAAGCAAAAATGATAATAGCTGGTTGGTGACGATTTTTCCATGGTTCTTGGTAGCACGGACGTCAAATTAATTGATCCATAGTTAACAATATCACTACGTGATCTGGTTTTGAATCTACGGGTGATAAGAGATGTTTTCCATACAGATGGATAGATCCCATATGCTGTAGATAGGTTGAAAAGTTTCAAACAATATAATCGGAATTCTCTACTACCATATTTCACGAATGATAAAGAAATCCCGTCAGGTCTACCGTCATAAGACTTTTTCAGGGCAGCTATGGCCTACTTGCTTTTGTAGGGTATGAAATCGATTTTCGATAGGTGTCTGGATGTCAGCATTGCAAATGTATTGATGGAGCTTTCAGTTCCAGTGTTGTAGCACCGCGAAAAACGCCAGCTGAATTGTTAGCAAATAATGGCAGGATCATCAACAATGCTTCCTTTAATTGTGGAGAATTCGGATATGCATTTATATGAATTAACTACTCTGCTAGTTCTTGTGCATTAACTTCACTCGTCACATAACTAGTAAACCCACCATCGTGTTTACAAACAACACCCTCAGGGTTGAGCAAACGACAAAAAGCTGGTAAGGAGTCCCGTCTTTACACGTATGGTCGATACTGGGTACCACATGTGAGAAAACTTCAATGTTTGAAATTATTTAGGAAATCCTATCGAATCAACCATTCGATTTGTGAATTACAATCTTACACTGGATTTCATACAAAAACACATCAGTAAACTAAACATTTGCACCTAGAACGTGTTCATATACTTTCTGAATCTACCCTGACCTTGTATTTAGATACCTATTTATGTTAACAAACGTTTCTGTATTTTATTTCAGAAATTTGGCCAACTTCAATTTTGTTAACACTTTAATTTCTAGTATTAGACCTTACGTAACATGTTTAGTAGTCTATTTATGTCATTTTCCATGCATCCGTCCTACTAATTACTAACCATTCATTTCACGGACAACAAAAATCTATGTGTACATCCAATTTCAATGACTATTCACATTCACATTATCTACTTGCAATAATTGACTGATTGTGGAATCCACCCTAGTCACAAGTATATTCACCGAAGATCTGTTGTAGTGAATAATGAAACTCTCTCACTTATCAAATCACAATAGATACTAGGATGTAATCTTCTTGATTCTATTGACAATTTCCCTCTATTATACATTTATTACAATAGATTGTCAGCTTCGTCTTCAGAACAATGACGTGTGAGTGAATTTTTTCATTAGTATACACAATTATGTGTTTTAAAAATCTGAGCGTTGAAATATTGATTAGAATAGCTGCTGAGTTTCAAAATAGATTGACAAACAGTTCCATCGTCTTATCTGCAAAACTGTGCGCATTACTCGTCAACCTGAAGAAGTAACTCAAAAGCGGAACATAGTAACAGAGCCGGTGCAACTGTTTGAGAGACAATCTCAGACATGGATTCGATTAATATGATTGGATGGTCACTTCTCCTTAATGTTGGCTAACGTCATCACCGTGTGTGAAGACTAAATGTAAAAGAGAAGCGGAGTTTTTTAAGTTATATCCTGTGGGATTTCCAGTGTGTTTGAATAAATCGAATCCAATCACGGTTTCCAAAAGTTTGCGATCAAATGAGGTTATCGATGACCCTACTTCTAAGGTAACCCTGTTTATTTACGGTGCACGAAAGTCGCCTGCTACAAGACCTTCACCCTTAGCAAACCAGGACTTAAGTTTCCTTAGAATGAAACCATCTACTACACATTCTGGACTGCGATATACTACAACTAATTTAATATCTTGCCATCTACATTTCAGCCTGCGACGCATCAGTTCACATGTCCCTTAAATAAATGCCACTGCTTAAACAGCTCGTATGGTCAAGGTACTTTTCATGCATAGGATGACTCAGCCTTCCGTACGGTTTGACCTATCAGCCCTACTGGATAAAATACCAGTCAACTGAGTATCGCTATCTTAAACTTCTGACGTTAAACAAGTTTCTGAGACAGCAATAACATCCATTTTTTTATCCACCATTGACTTGATCTCCGCGATTTTATTAAGTTGGCTGAAACCATTTATGTAGCATACTTTCATTTCCGTGGAGAGCTTTCGCTTACCACACGGAGTGCTTCAGGAATCCTTTCGCTCCGACTTACTGCAATTTAAAACCCTTAGGAACTAGGTTTCTTTCAACGTTTCCGCAGCGCTCGTTTATTTCCACTTCTGATGCTCGTCTCTTAATAAGATCAGCCAGGCTGAGGTCCTCACGGACGTATATTCCAGATGCCATCAGTTTACATGAGTTACTTAGAATCAAGTTCCTTTCTTCAACCGTGGCAAGTGGGACCTTCAAGTGACGGCTTTTCTTAGGACTTTCAATTCAGCATGTTATATATTTCGTTCACTTGGAAGCAGGTGCGATCTGAAACAACAACACAACAGTCAGTACCGGTAAATATCTCTGGAGTAAGAACGCAGTGTACTTTGCTGACACAGATGTATTAACCTTGTCAACTCCTTGATCTTTAGTTTTAAAATTATTTTGCACATTATTCCGTGAATATGGCGAGACTAAAGAACATGGACGACCTTTGAACGAATCTTAAATCACCTTGAGAAATATTAGCCAATCAGAAGACAGTTAGTGTATAGTAAAAATTTATTATACAAAACCAAAGAATTAAAGTGGATATTGTTCTTTTACATGTATAATCGGTATGATTGTTGGTGCCTGACGGTTCCTGACTCTTTGTAAGTGTCCTTTCTGTATGTGAAGTATATTTATGGAAGAGGTACTTACCCAATCTTCTTTAATACAACGGCCACGGTTGTATTTGCGTTTCCTTACAACCGTTTCGTCTATTTCAACAATGTTCCCCACTCCTCCATACAATTGCTGTACGCTTGTCAGTTTTGCTGCACAAATATCTCGGCAAAACTCGTACCATTGAACAGCCGAAACTTCGCTTAGATCGGCAAAGGTGGCAGCTAGTGTTACCGGTGCTTTTATTATCCAATTCGCAACAAGAAGCATAATTTGTCTCAACCTTAATTTTGACTGAGCAAAAAAAGTCTCTGTTCGAGCTGATTTCTTCTTCCAACATGAAGGACATCGAAAGATAATATCATCACGATAGTCTGCACACCGTACAATGGTCATTTGACTACCGCAGTCACAAGTATAGGAGCTTCTTAATAATCTCTTTTCTTGTAGTCGCTCAATTATCACGTCTTCTGGAAAATCCGCTGTAAAGCGATCGTACGTAAGCATCATGTTCCGAAATTACCGCCGTGACCTTGAAAACCCGCGAAAGCTTCTGATTGGCTCGTCTATGTTCTTTAGTCTCGCCGTTTTTATTCTCAAATTATATTCTCCCTCTTCAGCTACTCTTATTACTACTGACAATACCACTATGCTAATATTCATATCGTTAATTACGTCTTCCTATTCTGATCAGGTTTTGCAACTTGTGTCTGCCAGTTATACCCAGCTTAAAACCTGAGATAAATTGGGATTGGTTCAAGCGGACATGCCACATGTAGAAAGCTGGACAAAACTGACAAGAAAAATTCCAGGATAATAAAAGTACGAAACGTATCAGCAGTGATAAAAAAGTTAGATGTACATAGAATTATTTGAGGAAATAAATGCAAATAAGTGTTACGAACTCTCAAATTACGACGACTCAGCTATTGTTATTGCTTAGTATTCTCCGGAAACTAATCCGCTGAACACGTGCACAAATCAGGACAGGGTTTAACAGGAATGTAATTATTATTCTAAGTAAACAGTGTTGAATGGAAGCAGGAATCACAATAAGAGAGATGTTTGCATATTTATAATTTCTTTACAAGGATATTTTCGAGTCTTCTCCGAGTATTCGGCAGCGTTTGTTGTCTACGAAACGGGCAATTCATGTGCTTCAACACAGTCCTACACTGATGCAATCTATGTCGCGCTAATAAAAAGAAACATAACACGTATTTAAAATTCTATTGCTCATCTATTTTGTTATTTATTGTCTTATCCATTTTAATTTATTCGACTTTATACTGTACTTTCATGTATATTGCTAGTTGATACTATAATTACCGGAAGTAATTACCTAGTTCCAAACAAGTACAGTTAAATGTAAACAAACTTTTCCATGTTACTTATAGAAATACTTTTTTTCTAATTAATAAGTAATTTATAAAACGAGAATAATCCTGTAAATTTACTGCCTACAGTTGACAAAATCTACTCAAAATGTTTCAATATTAAAACACTCATAGTTATTATTAGTGTGGGGTTGTGGAGACTGTTAAGTTTTTGATTGAGATCATGGATCAATGAATATCAAACCACCATTGAAAACCTGTAGGCACTTGACGACTGTTTCTTCCTGGTGTGAGACTACTCAGTGGCGCGCATCTACGAAACCGCAAACGGGATTCGAATTCAAGGCCTTCGATTTCGCTCAAGAACGCTCAACCTCTATACCACTGGGCTGCGAAACTTTCATGCAGTTAGTTCCCTTTATGAATTTGAATAAAGACAGAACAAATATTGATGCAGAATAATATGAATTCATTGTATTTCGTGGTTTCTCATCAGCTACTTACAACCAAATATGTATTACAATTGACCTAAGTGAATGCAAGGGATCGGAATGACAAAACGTTATCAATCATAACTATATACATATATGTGGAAGAAAAGGTGTTAGAATCATGGAAGCATAAAGGATGGGTGGTGTGATAGTTGAGTGGAGTTCGGAGGCATATAAGATAGATTGTGTTATAATTTTATATTAATGAAGGAGTCATGGAATTAAAAACAAATAGGATGGGCTACGCAATAATTGAATATAATTTGATAGTTCACATAATTTAAGAGAGTCAAGTTAGCGGAAATGTGTGAGTGAATTTGGTAATAGCAGAGGACCATAGCACAAAATAAATAATAACCGAAATGAAACTAATAATCCAAAAAAACTCAAAAAAATTTGATTACCAGGGTAGTAATAAGTTCATTACCGTCTTTGTCTGCTAATAATTTTGAAAGCATGAGAGAGATTTCAATGGCATGCTCGGTGTCAAGTAAATGCCGATCTATTGCACTGTTGAGTGACCTGGTCGCTCGCAACCTCAATTTATTTGGAACATGCTCACGAATGCGAAAATTTACTATTACCTCAGTTCTTGCAATGTATGTGCTTTTTCACGTACATGTAAATTGGTAAATACAGTTAGAGCTACTGAGAAAAGAGGACTTGTCGATTTCAGTTAGTTTCCCACACCGTCGTCAGTTTAGCTGATGTATAGGTCACTTTCAAAGCGGAATTAATTCTGTGATTAATAATTCCAGTAATTTCATCTTCTTTGAAGCGTAAGTATAAGAAGCAAGTTTTCTTCTCCATTCTATCGCACTTTACCTGAGGGTTGATCTTTGCATATTTATGAATGAATTTCGCCGGATATGCTTTTTCACGTAGGCACCTAGAGATGAGAGCAGTTTCTTGCTCCAGGCATTCCTTTGAGTAGAAGTGCTCACTTTTTGTAACTCATTGGAGTAATTGAGATATAATGCAATGAATGAATGCGATGAATGTGTCTTTGTAATGTACCAACTAATATTCGTCTGATTCCGATATCTGGGAAGTGGAATTAACCTTCAATTTCATGTTCCACAGTAAATTCTATATCCCTGTGTGCTTTATTAAAGAGACTGAGTAGGTTCATGGAGTGTTTGTGTTTGTTGCAAGCAAGAAATGTGTCATCAGTATATCTGCAATAGAGTGTGGTACCGTCGATTGCGTGCCTAAGCTTCTTCTGTTCCAGGGTTCCCATAAGTATGACGGTTAGTATTCAGCCCAAAGCGCTACAAATGGCTACTCCATCAATTTTACGGTACAATAGGTTGTTGAATTTAAATTGTATGTTTTTGAACACATTAGCAGTAGCTGTTTAAATTCATGGATTGGTGAAGGCAGAAGTTCAGAATGTCGGTTTTGTGCATTTTGGACAGACCGCATAAGTATGGCAATTGTGATCCGTATGGTTTGAGTTCGTTGTATCTATTAGATTTTATCTATTAGATTTTTCTTCATCAGTCTTCTCAACTTTTTAGAAGACGCTTCTCAGTAGCATCTGTTAAGTCTTTCTGGGTATGATCGATGATAAATCCTGTGGGATCATTCAAAATGGACATATCTTTACTGATGTATTCACCTCTGTTGAGAATGACTACAACAGAACCCTTGTCACAACGAAGTAGTGATGTTGTTTCGTCTTTCATGAGTTTCGTCAATGCTTTCTGGTGATATTTGGTCAATACCTTTGATTGTGGGATTCATCTCGTAAGTTACTGATTTGTAATATTCACTAATGTTGATAAGATATCAGAAAATCTTCTTCATACGAAGAGAAGTTGTAGTCGAATTGAAAGGATTCTCTATATACATAGTATCATGCAGTGAATTCGGAACACAACCAAATTAGCGAACTAAGGGTGAAAACAACAAACTAATTAACAGCATGGGACATTGGAAAAGTATGCATAAGGAAACTCTTATCTCGAGTATCCCTTAAATTATCATCCAATAATGAAATTTAGATATTCTGAGGTACTTTTATCAATAAAACATATGGTCGAACAAGTATAGTTTAACAGCAAGAGATACAGTTTAAGTAAGAATGTCATAATGAAAAACATTCAATTAAGAACAAATCTCCCATGTTTGCAAAGCCAAACCGTAACAAAATAGTCACTGCATTCAATTATTATAGATATCTAATATTGTATCAAGATATGAAGTTTTACCATGTTTAAGAACTCAAGCCGGTAAACGTGACGGATTGATGAGTTGGCACTTTTCCGATTACCTATGTATAGATTACTATTTGCAGCCTCTTTGTTCCCATGTCATCATGGCTATTCTCTTCGTTAATGTAATATTACAAAGAAGCTCGTTTATACATTGTTATCTGAAATGATGATGTGTTCTCTAAACTATTTAGTGTAATTCTTAAAACGACGTAGACTCTAAAGATGTTGTCCAGAACAAAAATAGATGAAAGCTCTATAGTTGAAAGATGAAGCTCAGAGAACACAGTACATGATTATAATGCATTTCTTAAAATTTTCCTATCTATCATTACTTTATATTTGTTTTATTACGAAACATGCCTTCCTAATTCCTTCATCAATGCCAGGCATAATCATTAGCTGTAGTAAAATGTGTCAGGGATAAAAAGACCAATACGGTAATTTAGTGCACTGTCGTAAATAAAGATCTTCATAAATTTTACAACATTTAGTTACTCTTAATTTCCTGGGTCGATGTTGTGGTATGGCAATGTGGGCCGACGCATACGTTTCTTGACTGCTCCAACGTTGATTATGACTGACTATTTGCTCATTCATCACTGTACATCAACTTCATCGACTACGAGAAGGCATTTGATAGCGTGGACAGGACGACACTATGGAAGCTTCTTTGACACTACGGCGTGCCTGAGAAGATATTCAATATCATGCGGAACTCCTATGATGGACTAAACTGCCAAATCGTCCACGGAGGACAACTCACCGACTCGTTTAAAGTAAAGACTGGTGTTAGGCAAGGTTGCTTACTCTCACCCTTTCTCTTTTTCTTGGTCATCGACTGGATCATGAAGACGTCAACATCTGGAGGAATGCACGGGATACAGTGGACAGGCAGGATGCAGCTTGATGATTTAGACTTCGCGGATGATCTGGCTCTTATATCACAAACGCAACAACAAATGCAGGAGAAAACGACCAGTGTAGCAGCAGCCTCAGCAGCAGTAGGTCTCAATATAAACAAAGAGAAAAGCAAGACTCTCCGATACAATATGCACCAATCAAATTACACTTGACGGAGAAGCTCTGGAGAATGTGGAAACCTTTACGTATCTGGGCAGCATCATTGATGAACACGGTGGATCAGATGCAGATGTGAGGGCGCGGATCGGCAAAGCAAGAGCAGCATATTTACAACTGAAGAATATCTGGAACTGAAAACAATTGTCAACCAACACCAAAGTTAGAATTTTTAATACAAATGTCAAGACAGTTCTTCTGTATGGGGCGGAGACGTGTAGAACTACGAAAGCCATTATCCAGAAGATACAATTGTTTATTAACAGCTGTCTACGCAAGATACTTCGGAGCCGATGGCCAGACACTATCAGCAACAAGTTACTGTGGGATACAACAAACCAGATTCCAGTTGAGGAAGAAATCAGGAAGAAGCGCTGGAAGTGGATTGGGCACGCTTTGAGAAAATCACTTAATTGTGTCACAAGACAAGCCCTCACGTGGAATCCTGAAGGTCAAAGGAGAAGAGGAAGACCAAAGAACACACTACGCCAAGAAATTGAGACAGACATGAGAATAACGAACAAGAACTGGGTAAAACTAGAAAAGGAAGCCCAGGACAGAGTGGGTTGGAGAAAGCTGGTCGGCGGCCTATGCTCCATTGGGAGTAACAGGCGTAAGTAAGTAAGTATTTGCTCATTGTATTTTTTTGTCAAGTAAATTAGCTGAAAGCTTGTTACGATATTAGATATTTCCAGTAGTTGACTTCCTTTTAACAAGTTGTTTATTCATCGTTGTTCAGTCGTGTAGATTGTTTAAAGCCGGTGAAAAAGGCCGAAATCATATTTATTGTCGAAAGACTTAGTTTCAATTTTAGTGGAAAATCAGTTTATGCAACTTTACTATACGTTGCATGAATATTTGAAGGGATATGTCGGTGGGTTTGAAGAAATCACTTGTTTTTTGCTAATTTGCGTCAACCATGATGTAGAAAATGGGTCCGTCTACCTTTCAATGATCAAGAATGCTGCTCACCAACCTACTTTGTACTAATATATGATTATGAAAAATGACGTCATGAAGTGCAAGACTTATGTAGACTGAAAGTTTTTGATTATAATTGTCTTTGAAACATCGTTTACGTAAAGTCGAATAATCTATCAAGTACCGTTAATCTCCTATTATCTCAACATCTTACAAATGGCGTCGAGGTATCTAAACTATTGACCATATTTCAACTTAAGTTATAAGGTTCAGTCGGCACGAAGTGTTTAGATAAACATGTAATCGATTATCTTCAAGTTCTACCCGGTAGTCAGTGGTAACAATTTTGACTGTAAATCTGAGTAATGCACACTCAAATCTTACATGCAACACTCTTCCGAATTTACAAGTACACTTTACTAAGAAGTGCCAGTCGGCAAGTTACCTAGGTCCATAGTTATCTACAGACAATCCAACAAACCTTGAACAATAGAATCCATAATACATTGAGAAACTGGATATAGTATTCTGTTTATATAAACGTAAACAATAGGCAAGCATAACTTGATATTATCGTACAAAAAGACAAGGAATTAACTCAATGTTATGAAAGAGAAAATTACAATAATATCATGCTTATTATCTGTGTACGTATGTAACGTATATAAAACAAGGAAGGAGTTATATATGAGAAAATCAGAGACATAAAATGTCACTTTGGTAATGCTTATAAACAAACTATAGAATGCAGTTTGCTGGAGATAACCTATATATGATATTCAGTTTATAGATTCTATGCACTAAGAAATATACAAGATGTGACGATGAGAAATTGGAATAAACGACAAGTGTGAATTGAGTACGTCATGTGTGTGTGTGTGCATGTAATAATACGAATCAATTGAACGGAAGTATGAAGAAGCAATGAAGGGGATATACAACGCTAAAGATTTATAGCTGAGTTGAATCCATTCAGTTGTCATATTCCATACGATGGATGGTTCGGTTGTAAAGAATATTCAAAGCTTCACAATTAACATAACCAGTTTAGAGAAGAGGACATCATTGAAGAGGAATACATGAATACACATACCTATACATAGGAATGGATGGAAATGATGTGAATTTGAAGAAAAGAGAAGACGAATAGAAATACTCTGTTACTGTTAGAAAAGTCAAATTATCAAGTCAAGTACATACTGGGAATTTATTTGCAGGGAAGGAAAGAGAGAGTGAGTGATTGTATTTTTGGAAGACACCTATAGTTCAATCAAAGATTTTTCAATCTGTTTAACAATATAACGAAATAAGTAATATGTATATAGGGTGTGTATCATCGAAAGAGACATATGTGGAAAAAAATTATTATTGTCAATAGATGACATAGTTTCATTTCTGAACAGATAAATGGAATTCATCTATATTTGAATGGTACCATTTTCTGGGTTACTTTTAAGAATGAAGTTTAGATTTTTGATGAAAAAGGAAAATGTTGGACAAAGAAAGGAGTAATCCTGATGATCGATGCATTCAAACAAGATGTAGATGAATAATTCTAAGGGGATATAGGGAAAAAAGCAGTGGGATATCATCTCTTTTGTAACTTTTATAAACAATATTCTGTGGAGTTAACTGAATAGTTTTCGAATGAATCACTTCAGTTTATACCAATCATTAATCATTGACGACCAGAAAACATTGAATAGACAATTTTTTTCGTCGTAGTGAACGATACCTTCGAGATACACTACCACAGATTGAATGCAGGGATTTCAGGTTTTGCTGTGAAGTTTTAGATTTCTCTCGAATTATTTCAAGCGTTTTCAAGTATTATATAGCGTGAAAGTCTCCAGAATAGCATTCTGAAATGATAATGTAAGCTACAGAATTCGTCGTTTGGAAGAATTAACCACTACATATTGAATTATCACCATTATATCCGAATGTGCATTGCTGAAAGAAAACTATTCACGAGATTTTGCTATTGAATGTTAACATTCCTTCCAAGATAACTTCAATGGAACATAAATTAATCACTGAATATCCTCAGCTAAACAGAGTTGGGTTTTACAAGCATATAACATTGATAAATTGTAGAAGTCATTCGTAGAGTAAAGAAAAGTACCCATATTGATCAATGTCATCCAAAACTCATTCATTGAATATTTACAGTAGAAACTCAAAAAATGCTTCCATCAAATGAAAGTTCCTTTAAAGAAAACTGTGATACAAAAGTATCACAATGAATCTGTGAATGAATAAATGAAGGAGTTATTGTCGTTGTCAATTATTTACATATTGAACATTTCCATTGAAAGTCTTTGTTCTATACAAGAATCTTCATTGTCTTCCTTTTTTCTGAATCCTAAAATAGTTATTCAGAATCATCAGAACAACTAGGCAAATTCCAATCATCCATTTCACCGATTGAACGTATCGGTGCTTTCAAATTTAATATAGATGATGGTGTTGGCGGTAGTGCCATACTACTGCGTCGAGGTATATGTTCATTATTGACAGTGTTTCTGAAATCCATGAGGTGTTGTTGTTGTTGAATCTATGGTAAAAATAAAAAACACCCAGAAAACGATTAGTTTTTATTAGGATGAGTAGACGAAGTTACAAGGGATTTTATTACAAATTACCAATTCACAAGTTCAATGTTCAGAAATAGTAGTGTATCCAACATTGTTTATTATGTTTTAATGTTATATAACAGACAGGAGTTGATTTAATATTCAGACATTTGATTTCAGAACGTTAATTGCAAAATATCTATGCTGTTCACTTAGTAGGTTAGGCTATTCTACGTTGAACATGTTCTGAGCAGACGGCTGTGGATAACTGAAAATGGTTGGAATAAATTCTTCAGTGAACATTTCACTTCACTAATATGAAACACTAACTCAATATATGAAATATGACAGAATGTTTCGAAAACAGAATACCGTTTAAATGCTAATTCGTTTAAGGTAACAAAATGCATGGTGTTGTCTATGTGTCAGACGTTTAGGAATTGAAATGTGGTGAAGAAATGTAACTCAATGAAGGATAATTATGATGCGTTTTTTCATTTGCATAGACGTTTTCGTTGTTTTTCTAGACAACATGATCAGTAATAGTAATTCCTTTCGAGTAGATGTATGTATACTGATTTTTCATAAATGACCCTTGGAACATAAGGGCCTCAATGATGTATGTATTATTCCTTGAAAATACAAGCCATTACTCAACCAGTCACATGCACTCATCGTTTGGTAATAGTCATATTAGCTCAATGTATCACCAACACGAAAAAGTGTCTGCCCATATTCCTGTTTCCTTTGGCCGTTCTCCCAGTCAGATCCTCGTCTACAGTTGCATTAAAATAGGTGACTGTAAGTGAAAATATATTATGACATTTACCAACTATCTTGTGTCTTGTTGGTATGATTCATAAAATTTCTCGCAATCGACATGACAAGCTCAGGAAACATTGAGAAGCATTTTATACAATCAGTGCTTGACAGGACGTTTTGCTAGAAACATCACGAAAATGAAAATTCACATGTAGAGTTTCTGATTGGCTGTTTACTACACTGCTACTATGTTTAGTAGCATTCCAGAATTTTCACGAAAACCCAACGACTTCTAAAATACTATAAAAATCCTATATTTTCTGTATTTTCTATGAACCTTTGCATTATTGTGCTTCTCGCATATTTTGCGCTTTTTCTCTCGTGTTCAAATCGCTGTGTAGTTCTACTTTAAAGGTAAAAGACTAGCTTAGGATTCGAATTTAGCATTCAATTAGAAAGACTTATCAGTCTATAGAGACAGAATGAAAAACAGTTCACTTTACTCAACGTTGGATATCTCTTAGTTGTTGGAATTTGTAAATAGTTATTTGCATTTTTTCTTTTGTCATTATGTATTTTGAATGGGATGGTACTAAGAAAACCTTCTAGGCTTTTTGGGCAATGTCATACGGACTTCATTCAGCCTAATATTCATCGTGCTTTTTACTGAAGTTCATAAGACTTGAAAATGAAACAATATGCATTAAACTACTTATTAATTTAATAAGTAACACAATTGTAAATATGAATATAAAAAGAAGTCGATCAAACGTTGACTTACCATTGTTGTCGGTGTTATCATTGGTGTTGGCAAATTAGTTCTAGGCAAATCTACCGTTTCATATAACGAATCCATTGAACCGAAATTTCTGTTACTATTATTATTACTATCAGTAGTATTAATTGCATGGTTTTTATTAAAATGTTCCATAGTATTAATATTATTATTATTAGACCATAAAGGTGGCAATGGTGGATGTGATTTGCATAATATTTGATGGTTAGGATTTCTTTTTTCCTCTTCTTGTAATGATGATTCCATTGATATTTCTTGATAATTTATATTACGATTTAAATCATAATAATGATTGCTGATCATTGCATCAGATAATGGACGTGAATCAGAATCACCTAAGAGAATGGTTATTTTTTAGAGAAAAACAGAAGGAAACAATAATGAGTAGCATTCACAATAAATGTTGAAGAGATCCACAGTATTCTTCGATAAAACTTGGAAGTAGCTTTAAAAATACTGATAAATATATGTGTCCAATCAGCGTTCAATAGAAGTGCCTCAAAAACATCTAGAAAGTGAAGGATCACCTGTCAAATTTCTGATTGGACGATTACATCTACTGTTACTATGTTTAGTAGGATAACAAGACAGAAGTACTAGTCCATCTGAAATGTTATTAGTACTCTCGATTTCCTGTACATTATCTAACTTTGGAGTAAAGCAAGCTTTCCACAACTTGAGACCTTTTCTCTCTCAAATAGTCGTGTAGATTGAGCCAGTGGTCATTGTAGAGGGTTGAATAAACAATTCAAGCTTTCAACTAGATGTTTTAACTCTTTTATCTCTTGTAGTCAGACATTTAAATTCCAACTGTGGCCACCTTCAACTTACATATTTCAGTATAAGTGGTATACATCTTAGAACAAAATGATGATATATAAACAATACCCACTGGATAGATGAATAACTCAATTATTTAATAGTTTAACATGGTACATATCAAGCTATCGTTGCATAATTTTGTGTCACCCAAATACGTTCAGTGAGTAGGCATTCACTGAAAGTAATAGGTTCGATAATTTGTTCTGACAAGTAGTCCTAAACTAGGACGAAACAGCTATTCACCCGTCTCTGATTATTATTATTTGTCTAATAGATTTTATAATCTGATGTGTTTATCAAACTATAGAACCCGTTGTTTTCTTTTTCTTTTTAGTGAATAACGATAATTACCTTTCATCGCATTAATTCTACGTTGTACTTCATGATCTGATGATAACATTGATGATACAACTGTTGATGTTCCAGCTACAAGTCTGTTATTTGAATTCAACGGAATACAGTTAGAATCAATTGAATATGGTCGTTGTCCAGTGGTTGTATTCGATGAAAATCGATTATTTTTCTTATCATATGAACGTATTTCATCATAAGTTACATAATCAATAGTTGTTGGATGTTTCACTCGAGGTAGAGGAACAATGTCATCTGCGTTGGAAACAATTGATGTAGCAGTAGGGATAGAAAGATTAGTTGTAGTAATAGTAGTAGGGGTGATAAAACCATTGGTAATAACTTTTGTAACATTTATTATAGAATTATTATTATTATTCATTGAATTAATTTCATTTGATGATACAGTTTGTGATGTGATCAAATGTAATGAACTATATTGATCAGATTTTTGACTATTTATTGAATGTTCTGACACTTTAGAAAGATCAGAATCATCAGCAAATACTAAAGAACTAATTGCTGAACTTGTCCCACTATGAACTGCAGGTTGTTGATCAGTTTCTAAGAAATAAAATGTAATGATAAACTGAAGTCAATTACAAACGATAATCGTAAAGCTTGACACAATATTGTGAAGTGAACGAAGACCAATTTATTGTTTAAATAGTACAAAGAAAATGAAGAAAAACAAGTTTTATTATCAACTTTCCACGCCAAAGCTCAATCCAATGCTACGTGTTAAACCTAATGTTAGAGAGATAATAATTGGATTACAGCATGTTCCGTTTAGGATTATGCCGAAGCACTCTGATTGTCCATTCACTAATCAATCGGTGCCAATACAGATTTGGATAAGATTCTAGAATCTTCTCATGTAGAGATTATAAACATATTAACATTTCTCTTATTGTGGTTCTTTCTTTCATCCAACCATTTTATTGGGAATATGATTACGTTCCTGTTCAACCGTGGTTTCATTAGGGGAGTTTACAAGTGAAGTGGCCTCCATGAATGCTGAGCAATAGGAGCAGCTGGGTCTTAATGATTTCATTTTCTGTGTTTGCTCTTATACCACATGAATTCTATATGGATTAACAGTTTACTTTAATTTTCGCCAACATCAATTTAGGAATTCATCAAGACTATTATCATCAACGATATTAATGATAAGATTTAGAATACCACTACTACCTATAATACTACTAATGATTATGATAAGATTAATTCTAATACTAATGTGGTGTGGCCTACTTATATCCTCATAAGCAGTATATGGTGATGGTCAGACATAGAATGTATTTTGGCAACAGACCGATAAGCAAAGAACCGAAATGGAGCGCAATTTGTAGAAAAATGCATAAACAATGAAATTAGAGAAGCTAGATTTATATTTACAGAAAGGGACAGTGAAGATTGAGACAATCGATTGTTATTTTGCAAATTAACAGTTTGCAGTATGGTTATCAGATCTTAGTAAGATAGTTTGTAATTTGAACTTAAATCCATTCGATTGTCCTAATCAGTGTTATTGTTCACTACACTACTACTACTACTAATAGTAATAAAAATAATAATAAACGATACTTTCACTGTACTAAATAAGCGATCTTTTTGTATACACTAACAAAACAGTTGTCTGATGGAATTTGCTATTCATGAGGATTTTGAAAGTTGACCGATTGAATATTTGTTTCTTCTAATAAAATACCTAAACTGTTTAGTTGTGAATTAAACTAAATAGATAACTGCCATGACATTCATTCCTTTTCTGTATTGATTGTTAAAAACTATCTCTCTTATCGGAGTATGTTCATCTTGCCTGCGACTTACTTACTTACACCTGTTACCCCTCGTGGAGGAGCATAGGCCGCCTCAATATATTGCCAGTAAGTCATTAGTATGATAAGTAGACATGGATGATGGTTGCATCATCTTATCAACTTATTCAACTTACTATTTAATTTGATTAAATCATCATTTTTGTTCTCTACTGTATCACATTCCATATCATGATCATGATCAATATGATGGATTTTCTTTGCAGTTATCAAATGATCCAGTCGTTTTTCTTGTTGTTGTCTTCTTTTCAATGAAACAGGTTCCAAATATGGATCAGTTGTTAGATATGGTAAATGATTTAATTCATCTTTTTCAATATAATCCAATTTATTATAATTCAAGAAACTATTGTACATTGAATTCGGTATTGTTTGTTTTACTGAAGTAACTGTAGTAGAATTTAATTTAACCAATGGATCATTTTTGACAATATGATTAATAGTACTACTGCCTCCATTGTTATTGTTGCATAAATCGATGAATTCAGTTGATAGTAATGAATCTATTCGACTACTACCTTGTAAACTGGTTTTTGTTGTATTACGTGATAACATATCATTGATGGTAGTGTGTTCATCTCCACTGCTATACATAGTATGATGATTTTGATGATGTTGATAAGCATCTTGATGAAATAATGATGGTTTTACTGTTTGAGTACTCCACATATTCTCGATATAATGGTGTTTTCTATGTAAATCATTCGATTCTGTTAGTAGAATGAAAAGAGAAGAGGGACGAAACATAGAATGAAAAGGTATAACTTGTGTCTTTACTGAAAAATAAATGACAGGATTTTGTAGTTCAAGACATGTACTGACCTGAGTAAGACATTCAATGGAAACAAGGAAGCAGTGGAGAGACAGATGTTTTTTCTTTATATGTGACTTCCAAACAATGAAGATATACGAGCCCGAGGTCTTGTGTCGAGCGCCTAATCGAATTCGACCTATAAACGATGGTAGTTATCATGAAAAGAACTGAGGATTCTCTACAGTAGACATGACCTTGATAGAATAATGCTAATAACTTCAAATGTGTCGTAAAGCTTCGGCTTAATTCTTTTTTAATTGAGATATACCATTTCTTACGAAACGAAAAAATTCATATGGCTTCTAAACAATCACACTGACTGATTGTTTATTTTGTCTCTGGCTAGCTACTATTGGTTTCCTCTAATCTAATTAATCAGTTTCATTGATTCTTTATGTTATGATAATGACGATGAGTTGATGTTAACTTGCTTTGAATATACTGTTGCCTAGGATTATATGTCACTTTTCGGCCTCATAAAACCTTAGTATTCGTCTTAGACATATTTCATGCACAACTACAAAGTAATCGTAGACATTACGTAGCCATTGTTTAGTGTCTCACCAAAGACATGGTTTAATGCCATTTGCCACAGATTCTCAGCGAAACTTCTCATGTAACCTAACGTTACGATTACCAACTGACGATATAACTATTATTAGTCCATGATATAATCCATGCAAATCAATAATCTGTTCAAACCTTCTACAATGAGAGAGAAACATGAATTGAAAAGACAGGTCATTCAACATTGAATGCAAAGGGGATAACCATAATAGTTTTCATATGACTATTTACAAGTAGTATAAAATATGTTATCGAAAATGTTAAGGAAAACCATGTTACTTACCTGACACTGATTGCAAAGATGGTTGTATCAATGGATGAGTAACATGACGTCCACTTAATCGAAATGAATCAAAATGTTGTTTATCGACTGGATAATGACTGGTCAACGGTACAATATTGCTACTATTATTATTGTTATTATTTGATGTAGCTAAGTAATTAAATGTAGGTAATACTGGCATTGATGGCATTATTTCTGTACGTGATGTGTTGAATGATGAAGACCTCAATGATGATTTTTTATAAGATAATCCATAACTATTATTATTATGATTGTTACTTTGATATCTTGGTGGTGTGAATGAACCGTTGCTTTGATTAAAACTACGAAAAAACGATGATAATCGTCGGATGCCATTACTAAAACTATTTCGACTTGGTGGTGTGAACTTCCACGGTAAGTCATTATCATTCACATTGATCCATGAAATAGATTGTATATTTGAATTAGTCTTAGGATAGATAGCCGACGATATATTGTCCCTATTACTATTATTATTACTTGGTAAATTCATAGGATATTTTGTATAAATTGGTGAATTTGCTTGATCATCATTTGCGTATAAAGCGCTAACTATCCCGGAATTACTACTATTATTCGTTGCTGTAATCAATGTCCTTGTACTTTGTTGTGTTCTCTCACTCCCAGATCTTTCTGATCTTAGAAATACGTGATTTGAGTATGGATGTTGATGATTTAATTCTTCCTTGTTTGATAACGATGATGTTGATGATGGTGATGATGATATAGGTATCATAGGTAATGATGGTTCAGCTGTTGTTCCAAATCTTGACACATTATCATTGGTCAATAATCCACTATTATTTGATGATGTCATTAAATGACGATTATTTGGTAATTGTGGAGTTGATTTCCCTAAAAAACTACCAGATGATTCCAAAAGACCACGTTGAGATAATGATTGAATTTCTTGACGTCTTTGCAATTGTGTATATAATCGACGCTTTTTTCGCATACTTCTACGCCATGGTAACCACCATGAACGTGGTATACCGTTTGGTGGATTCAATGATGGAAAAAGAATTGTTTCACTAGATGCTCCAAACCTTGAATGGTTATTATTATTAGTAGTCGTACTATTAGTATGATTAGTATTGTGATTAAAGGCAGGAGGAGCACCATTAGTACTGCTAATATGAGATGTGGAATTCGTCCGTAGCCATGGTAATGAATTCATAATCTGTCTACGATCTGAACTCGGTGTGTTCGGTACCAATGTTAATGCTGAAATAGCAGTAGGAGGTTTTTGATTTCTTTTCATAGAAGAGTTACGCCATGGTGGTAAATGACCATCTGTAATAAAGTCAATATTTGATGGTTTTTTATTCACACCTGAAACAGTTGATGAATGAAGTAAAAATGTTGGTTGTTGTTGTTGTGCTGTGTTCGAAAAATCTGGGAAACTTCCATTGATCGTATTATGACTCAATAAATAAGGATAAGATTTGAAGAGATTTCCATTGGTGGAAACTATGTGATCATGGTTGTTGTTGCTGTTATTATTATTATGAAATGACATGAGAGACCTTTTGCATGTTGGAAATAACAAAGTATCCTTAGATCTACTAAATGTTCCCAATGAACAGGAACCAAGACGATTCGACGATGAAATTGCAGCCAGGTCAATAGTTTTATGATAATGTTCAAATAATCTAAAAAGAAAAATACAATGAGTGATAATCTAAACAATGTCCATTATCCCCATTTTTGTTTAACTTAATTATAGACCTGTTGCTGGAAATAACACTCTCGTCGACTGAATTTTTAGGAATTGATCTCCTACCAGGAGGTCCACTTATGGACTTAGAATACGCAGATGACATAGTCCTGTTTGGTGAAGACGCTGACAAAATGCAGAGTCTTCTGTTAGAACCGAGTAATAATGCCAGGATGTTTGGGATGCGTTTCTCCCCATCCAAATGTAAATTGTTACTCCAGGACTGGCCTGCGTCAACACCTGAACTAAGTATAGGGAGCGAAGTAGTCGAACGCGTCGACAACTTCACTTATCTTGGAAGTCTGATCAGCTCTAATGGGTTGGTGTCTGACGAAATCTCTGCACGGATTGAGAAAGCTCGTTTGGCTTTTGCCAACTTACGTCAACTATGGCGAAGACGAGATATCCATCTATCAATTAAAAGACGAGTATACTGCGCAGCAGTTCGCTCTGTTCTACTTTACGGCTGCGAAACATGGCCATTAAGAGTAGAAGATACTCGTAAGTTACTAGTATTTGACCACAGATGCCTTAGAAATATTTCTAGCATCTGTTGGGATCACAGGGTAAGTAAAAGTGAGGTTAGATATAGGGTATTAGGAAATGATGGCAAATCAGTTGATGAGTCTTCATCGACTAAGATGGTTAGGCCACGTGTTACGTATACCTGAACACCGATTACCACGACGCGCTATGCTGACTAGTGTAGGGGATGGTTGGAAAAGAGTTAGGGGTGGCCAAACCAAAACATGGCATCAGTGCTTGAAGTCACTAAGTTCTAGTCTGAGCCATGTTGGCAGGTGCAGACTACCTGGTTGGGGTCCACGTGACTATTGCAACTAATGGTTGGAGACTGTGTGTGTCATGGCTCAGAATCGATCACAATGGCGTAGGTGTATACACTCTTTATCTTCCCTTAAACCTTGAGATTAAAATTGCTTCATAACTTTCTTCCTTCCTATACTATATCCTTAGATACAACCTATCTTTTATATACTACCACCACTAAATTAACTACTTCTATGAATCCGGTGTTCATCTTGTTGTACTAATGAGGTATGGCAACTTGGACCGATGTATATGTGTGCCTGGTCCTACGTTGTAGCTGACTGACTGATACTACTCGCGGCATTTAAACCAACTTGACAGTTAACAGAATTACATCAACATGAAAATATTGCACAAATACGATATTGACTGCTACTTAGCAATCAGTCAGTTGTAAGTTGAATACAGCTTAGTTAGGGTCAATAAGATAACCCTAACTAATGGTTATGAACCTCGAGCGTCATGATATGAAATTGACTGCAACGTCGCCAATCTATGTGATAAGTGCAGGATTATTCCGTGTAGAAGGACTAGTAACAGGTTAGATAATCAATATAAATTGTTAAAGTATTCAACATATCAATGGAGTCGGTCAATAGGTAATGTAAAAGAATTGTACTAGACATCTACCTATCTATATATACATTAACAAATCAATCACTATACAACTTTGTATTCTACATGTATTCTACATCAATACACAGATATATATTTATATATAAAATAAAACTTTAACTTACTTATGCCTCAGACTACAGACAACAAGAAAAGTAGCCAAAAGAAATATTAATATTCCAAGTATAGAACCTAAGGCAACTGAAATTATATAAATCAATAAAGAACAAAAAAAACTTTTATAAATATACGATTCAATGGAATATAAACATTCATTTTCAAGTATTCAATGGACAGAAGAGAAACATGCAGTATGGACTTTACAACTGTAAACCATAAATTTAATTCATGCTTTCCTACTTTGCTGTAAGAAATCTGATAGTAAAAGCACTAGCCATTTAAAGTAGATCTTTAAGTTAACTACAAATATCTGTACTTGACAAACAAGATGGATAAGATGCAGGTTTATTATTGTACAAAATATATTACTATTAAGTATAAATAACTCATCGGTTAATATGTACAGATACACGTGACAGAACTAGAAAGAAAGGCCCAGGACAGATTGGATTGGAGAATGCTAGTCGGTGGCCTACGCTCCATTGAGAGTAACAGGCCTAAGTAGTAGTAGTAGTAGTAGTATTAAGTAGTACAAAATATATTATTATTAAGCATAAATAGCTCATTGGCTAATATGTACAGATGCACATGATTCCTTTAAAAACTGACCATACAAGGCATCATCCACATAAAATCAAAAAAAAAGAAGACATACACATTCAAAATACCTGTAAATATTTGACGAAATATATAAAGAAAGAGAATGAGAACAGTTTATTAAAGAAGATGAGGAAGGACTACCAAAGGTAATTCAAAACCGATGGAATGTAGGACAGTATTAATTAACATCCATAATATTGATTAATCTAACTCGTATATATATATATATATATCCTGTAGGACTATATTGTAAACAGATGTTACACATAAACTTATCATTCTTCCAACTGGCTTCATTTTCACTTTACATGATTCGGATTTCGTTGTGAATTAATTTTATGAAAGCATTAAATAGTGCAGTTAATTCAACTGTCAATCATATTAAAATGAACGACATATAAGCAATGATGCATAGGCTGTCAGTGGAACCTAGGAGGCGCGTTTTGCCCTATTTGCGACTCGTCAGCCAGACGCAGCTGCATCTCAGCGTGGATGTTCCATCTGAGACTCGAACCCGTAACCTTTCGCTTCAAACGCCATCGCGTTATCCATTCAGCTACTGAGTCCTGATAGCCACTTGCTTGTGCATATAGTTATTTTTTTTTAAAGACACAAGGTGATTACAATAAATACAGTGTTATGAGTTAGACAAACACAAACATAGTGCACGCAGTGTCGAACCACCTAGACTAGTGGCCACATTGCGACTTGGTCGATAGCATTCGATCAGCACTAAGAAGGACTTGACACGCATGACATTGATCACCACACAGTGACCAATCAATTGTGAAACACTGGATTCCTTAGAATATACCAATGAGAACAGAATCACTACTTCAAGAAATTTATGAGTTATAAAGTCCGTATACTTATTAGTACTATGAAACATAAAACGTAATTAGGTCAACACTCATTAGACATTAACGCCCGAAAAGTTCTTGAACTATCTCAAAACTAACTAAATCGCTCTTCTCTCATTGGCGGGAATCAGCACGTTCATATACTAAACAGGACACGCACTCAAGTACACGTTATAACACATTTACACAGACAAATAAATAAATCAACATAGAGAATGAAGCAAAAGATCTAATTTATAAAGTTCAGAAATGAGGAACCTGTTAAAATACAAAGTCCTAGTAACAACTCAACTCATTTCAACAGGGTTAACATTACACAGGTACGAAAAGTTATTCAAATAAATGACAAACATTCATTCTATAGAGGAAACATTGAAGAACTCAATTCAAGCATAAACAAATATAATACATGCTGAATAACAAGATCGTTTATAAAATCAGTTAGAACATTTAACATTATAAACATGATCATCGTTATCTTTCTTATTATCACTGTCATTATTATTACTACAAACTGCACAAAAACTTGAAGAGAAAGTTTTGTCAGCTTTTATGAATATTATCGTTACATGCACACTCACACACATACAAAGACACACATGTACAAACCAACACAGATATGCCTATAGACACATTGAAAGGACTTACCATCCTATCATGATAAGTTATTTTACTTGAAAAGAAAAGGTATTAACGGGATTATTATTATTAGTAGTAGTATAGTTGGAAAGTAGAGAAAAAAACAGAATTCCAGGCTAAAATGTAAAACAACATCATGAATTATTCGAAATTTGAGACTTCGTATGATCTTGAGGTCCTAGGTAAGATAACCGGGAAAGTTGGTAATACGCACTTCTGAAGAAACTGATAAATAACGAAACAGTTACTTAGTGCTTCTCAGTTTGAATGATTATCTGACTACAGTTTATTGAAAACGACAAAGTACAGTAGTATTGGTTGGTTATCAATTGATGGTAATCTTGCTATGATTATGTAAAGATTTCGTCCAACTTCTTAACTAAATTGAACATTCCTTAATTGATATGAAAGTGTTATTGTTTGATTAAAGGATTTGAAAAGACTACTTTTTGAATAGTATATAGTAGTCATTATAAAAAGACATTGCTAACAACTGAACTGTGGATGTATTGTGTTAAAAAGATCTTGACAACAATAAGACAACTATCATCCATTGCTTAGTGACTTTCAATCCAAAACGATTATCCAGCCCTAACTGAAATCAATATGTTATCAGTTAACCGATAAAATAACATTTCATTTTGACAAAGTAGATAAATTGTAGCTAGCAGCAAAACTCAATATATGCCTTTCGTCCTATCTTTGGCTAGCTAGTCAGACTCCAACCCAGAAACCTTTCATTCCAAATATCCAATGTTTTGTGTACTGAACCATTTTTTTCACTCATCGACTAGCTAGTTCAAAACAACTGATGTGCATATCGTTATTAGTGAAGATTCGGATCACGGCTCCATCAAGGAGATTAACACAAGTTGTACACGTATATGCTATTAAGATAATTGAAACACTTTACTATTAATTGCCTAAATTATTTCTTGTTTTATCACTCAGTAACTCTAATCAAAAAATGCTGTACACACATCATATGTTAAATGAGAATTTGATTGCAATTATGACTCGATCTAAGTTACACTATTATTTAAAACCTGGAAGCAATAGACACTCATTTCATCCTAGTATGTAACCCTTCAGAATTGTGCATCCACAATTACGCACGTGGAATTCGAACCCAGTACCTTCAGTTTCTCGACGACAATAAACCTCTGGAATATTCAGTGTTCAAAACATAAGTACGGGTTTCTTCTTCTATATTACTTAATCAAATTAAAACATAAAATCCTAGTGTACAACATGCAAGAAAACAAATGTATGATTATTATTACCATTATATGTGAAAATTGTATTTGAAATAGTCTCAGCGATTGAAATTCAAACGATCATAAAGTTTCGTCCAGATAACTTGTCTGGATTTCTTCAGGGTAACAATAAAAACCATCAGAGAAATACAGAGTGTTTTTTTTAACAATCATTGATTTTGATTATTACCCTGAAGAAGTCCAGACAAGTTAGCTGGACGAAACCGTTGGAATTACAATAGCTGAGAATATTTTAAATATAATTCTTATATATAATGACTTCTTTATACCCGGCGCCTAATTTTTGTCAAGCGATTCGTTCTAATCTTGACGAATATTCGTATATATTATTACTATTATTGAATATTGAATGTTCAATAAGTCATTGAATCATGGTTGAGATAACGGATAAATCAGTTCACATCAATATATCCAACATGTAAAACAATGTACATGTATATAGAATACATAAACAGAGAGAAGAACAAAAAGAAGAAAGAAACGGAAGAAATACTGTCAATTAAATAGAGATATACACAATATGTATATTGTAGATAAGTAATTCAAACGACATGACAACAAAGTGATATATACACAAATACACACACTGACACAACAGAACATCATTCTATAGAAGTATCAAGAGAATCAAACAACTTACAGTTTGTTTGTATTAGATAATAAAATGTGTTTTTGTTTGTTATAAGTGTATCTACAAAACTGAACTGCACAAATACTACTACCCACCGAATATTGAGATGGAGGAGGGGGGTGGAAGTGTGTGTGTGCGCGCATAAAAAAGGGGGTGAAAAACACTGATGTATTTTCATGAGATATTTTTTTTCAGAAAATTTCTTATTAATGACTCAATATTACCTGTGTATTTCAATAAAATTAATTGATAATGAAGATAAGGTAATGAGAGAGATTAGATTACACAATAAATGGTTTAGTCTATGTGTGCTTCTTAAATTCATTATTGTCCTTTCTAAATTATGGTGTAGGGCTCACATACATTGTGAACATGAAATAATAAAGAAAATGAGCAATAGGTGCTATTAACATTGTTACACGTCTTATAAAATCGAGATATACAGCTGACACAATGCTATATCACTTCATTGAAACACTATAAAACCACGTTAAACATTTAACAGTTCATCTGACCAGTTATAGTAAGCAAAAGAAAGAAGGTATGTTTGAGTAATTATATGTTTTGATTGAGATCATGAGTTGAACAATATAAGACCGCCATTGAAAACTTTGAAGTATTGGACAATTGTTTTGTCTTAGTATGGGACCCATCAAAAATGGTTATCCACAATCCCGCACGCAGGATTTGAACTCGAGACCTTCTGTCCGAAATAAGTCAGATTGTTTTGTGTAGAGTTAAATTAAAACTATTGACTAGCTCCTAAAATCGAAAAAGGTTGCGAACGATGTTCAAACAAATAATCCAATAACTGAAAGTTAAACGTCTTAACTTTATTAAACCACTGTTTCACCACAGAGTTACATAGACATTCAATCATGAAAACCAAAGTAGAAGTTAAAAACTAGTATGTATCACCGATCGGAAGTGAAATGTCTGGCAGTAGAAGATTAAGATAAAAGAAAAGACAACAAGAATATAGAGTGATTGGTGTGGAGACGATGGGATAATCAAGTCTGAAACAATTGATTGACATTTCGCAAATGAAGTATTTACTATATGGTTCTCAGACTTCATTAGGACGTTCTATAATTTTATACTCAAATACATTTGGTTGTCCCCCATCGGTGTTTTCATGCACAACACATTTATTACACGATATCCAACAGACAAAACTTTATAAACTTTTAAAAATGAATATGAAATGGTTACACTAGTCGTCGTCAAAAAGTCCTTTTTATACATAATTATTTCAATATACACAAGTTACTTTACAGAGCGATTAGTATAATAAAAACTAGTATTATTACCGACCGTTGCTGCTACCTTGATGTGGTGGTCGGGCTTGCCTATCGTGATGAACCAATCGAACTATACTGGCTGGAACAATCGTTCTTCAATGTCCTACCATGCCAGACAGGTCGGTTGAAGAGCGGTAAGACTAAAGGTAGAAAACCCAGATCCGAAAGCGGAGTTGTACTGCCGACTGTACAGAGATGTGACGGCAGTTAGTTGTTTCCTTCAAACAACCAGCATAACAGCGATGCTACCTTCCCACAAGGAAGGGTGGGTTAGAAAAGTTCGACCTTAAAATGCTATATACCACAGATATCCGTCTCCGGCGGTAAGGTCCCAACAAGTATGGAGCTAACACAAAAACTACCCACAAAAAAGTCGTGTGTGACCGACCTCAAGCAGTTGACCCTTGGGCACTGCGGTCAAGCTCTCATGTCTTTAGGACCACTTATAATCCAGTTTCCTTTTCAGGTCCCTCAAAAAATACCCTTCCACGGTGTGAGCAACCGGGAAGTGATAAGTGCCCTAATACCTCTAATTGCACTCAAGATCACTATATTCATAATCAATCTCCTTCGATCCCTACAATTCCTTCTATCTGAACTTTCAACACTGAACTTGTTTCAGTTTCCTCCTAAGTATCAACATGGCCAACGATTCTAGTGCGCGAAACACTGTCCCAGGTCTTTTAAAAACCTCGCTCCAAACTGCACATTGAACCTTTCAACGTACGTATCCTAAGTCAAATCGGTCAACAGGACTTCTTGACTAAGACCATAGAATCGGGTACTATTGATGTATGCTGTGTTTCCGAAACACGCATACAGGATCCTAGTGCGGTGATTCCCTTGACCTCACCTCGCCAAAATGAATAGCCAACGAAATACACCCTCCATGTATCTGGCTTCGCTATGACTGGTTCTCGTGGACTTGCAGGTGTAAGCATAGCTCCTAGTACAACGGCAGAACAACCACTATGAGAATGGATCCCCGATAACAGTCGCCCATGTGCTGTCCTGCTAAATGGCTCCGTAGCAACCCGGAAGGATAGGGTTACACGTCGTTGCCTTTTTGTCGTTTCTGTCAATGCTCCTACTTCAGTGGCAATACTGCATGAATACCTTTGTTATAAAATCATAGTGATAAAATACCCATATATGATCACACTTTTGGCATGAACGACACAAAATAATTAGATCCAATAAAATGACTGCTACAACACCAAGAACAAATAGCCTTCTATGAATAATATTCCATCTCATCATTTCATACTACTTATTAAGTTTCTCTCTTCAACTATACTATAACTATTGTTAACATGAGGACAATCTAAATAATATGTAAAACAGCATATTATATAAATATATATCTAGAGAGAGAAGTCGGATGGAAACAACAACGTTTCTCTCTCTTGCTTTAATTACCTGATGAAAGATGTGTTACTTGATCATTATCATTGGCAGCTTTCAAATACAATGATGTATGAGTAGTATTGAATTCTGATTGATCAACATTTGTCAAAATCTTCAACATCATCTCATCACTACTGTTCATATCCAACTGATTACTATTTAAGGATAATTTTGTATTTTTGTTTTCCATTTTTTGTAAATTTTTAGTGATTTGTGCAACAAATGTAGCAAGTTCATCGGCTATAAAGTAAATAAAAATGAATAAGTGTTGTTGTTGATGATCTTTTCTTTCTTTTTCTTCAAACAAAAAATTGATAAATTCTCAGATGCAGGTACATCCAGTTGACGAGTCTCAAATAGGACGAAACGCGCGTCCTGGATTTCACTGCTAGCCACTATCCATCTTTGCAAACGATCGATAATTTAAAATAAATATTTAACAATCGAAGAATTTTTTTCTTTTGTAAAACAGAATTAAAACGAAGAATTTCGTTATTGGTAAACTATTTGAAATACCTTAGCGAGACAACTGTCTCACAGCCAACGTGGTTGAACACCATTCCTTTCAACTTTTCACCAGAACTCTTTAAAATTTCTCTCAAAGTTGACCGTGAGACCTGAAGGTCATGAGGTCCAATCCCCTCCAAGACTGTTGGTATATACTGCTCAGTAGTCCCATTCTATCACAAAACATCTGTACAATGAACGGTACGTTTTAATAACACCCCCCTCTTAAAAAATCTATGTTAATTCATGAAAAATACCATGAATAAACAAAATTTATCGTTTCTCTTTCAATGTAACAATCATTTTAACTGGTACAATTATATACTTATGTAATTTAAGCATTACAGCAAATTAATCATTGCAAATCACATGTATCATTATTATGATAGCGATATCTGTACATATCTAGTTTCTATCACCATCACTCTCACTCTCCCTTATAACTTTGTTGCTAATCGTGACATTTATTTACGTGATATATGTTGATCTGTGCATGTGTGTGTAAGGGGGGGGTGCGGTGAATATGTGCATGTTTTACAATGAAAATTGACTAATGATTCTATTTTTTTTTAAAAACAATGAAAGAGCTAATTACATTTTAACTCATAATTGTTTTGTTTTTTTTTGGTTGTATAAATTAAAATAAATAAATAGACAAAGAAAACAAGTACGCGTCTAAAGTCCAAATTTATAAATTATGGTGTTTTTTTGTTTAAACAAGACAATTATTTCGAATCATCTAACTCATTCTTATCCATATTTAAGTTGTGAAAATTGTAAACCAATCTAAGTTAGACATCTATTAAAAATCTGGTATCAATAAAGGCTGGTTTTGTTTTACTATAAGACTTCTCAACAGTGAAGATTCATGGTCACCTAAACGCGGAATTGAAACTCGAGATCAATAAGTTTGTATTCAACAAACTATAACATCGTTGAATGCCGAATCAATTGTCAAGATGTTGCATTCCAGATTATGAGGTCCATGGATGTGATTTGGTTAGGAGTACAACGCTAAGACAAAACGGACAATACAACTCTTCATAACATTGTCACCAGTAGTGACCGTCTAATTATTGTTTATAAAATTGAGCAAACTGAAATTTTGCGAATTGTAATAAAATAAAGAGATGATCTGTCCAGTAAATAAACAAACTAAGAAAAAGGCTTGTCCATACACTTCTAGTGTAATTTAGAGAAAAATAACTCTCGAGAAATCTATGAAGCACTAACAAGTTGTAGATGGAGGGGATGTACTAAAAACACCAGCTCATTACAGGTGAAATAAAGGTTTTAATGAGAGCCATGAAGAATACATTACCGATTCGAAACCAAAACGATGGTCAACTGCTTGGGTTGATGATAGCATAGAGTTGTGTTCAGTTTATTGTACTTTTTAATTAATTAGTGATGAACTAAAAATTTGGGATAAACGTCTAAGCACACAACTGTAACAAAACGTGGACAGATGAAACACCTAAGAAGTCAGACACCTGGGAACTTTGTGTGACCTTCTGACCAACGCAAACAGAGGCATTACCATTGATAGGGAGAAAATCTGAAGGACAAACTACATAGACATAATTGGATACTGAAATTGATTTTGTTCAACAAAAGAGTTTTTTTTATCAATGACCAATGCTCCACTAAGATCGCACCGATTGATAACCCATGAAACAGATAGAAAGATAATAATTAAGTAGAGAAAGCATATATTCTTCCCTACCCACCTAACAATTAAGACATATACGCCGACTTCTAATCGTAATGCACATAAATCTAGGTGAATTTGTGAATCAGTATCTCAGTGAACCAAACAATCGGTTTTTGCAAACTATCTCAGTTTCAAACCTATTATAAAACTTGTATTGTGTGATTCCATACCATCATATATTTTGCTAAGGATTGTTGTTGAAAACATTTGTTACACTGATGAACTGTGTAAAAATAGTCACATATTATGTCATATATTGACTGAAAATGGGAAATATATGTATTTCAAATCCTTTAACAAGTTGTAAAATGACAGTTCTCAACAGAAAGCCTGTAATTTCATGATTTAAACACGTGATGGTTTGAATACGTTTATATCACTGAAGAGTCCTAAAGTACGACAAAACAACAGATAATCACTATTTACTTTTCAATCTGTAATGAATGACATTTATAAACTGAATCCTAGTCAAGAAACAATATGATCTAGACAAAAGAATCAATTTAGTTAAAGATAAATTATTAAAAAAGTACATTGAATAGGCAAACAAATAGATCATCATTATCTAATTAACCTGATCGAGTCGTAGTCAAATATAAATATAACGTTATTTCATGTTCGTATTGTTTGTATAAGTCTTCCTATTGGTGTTTAGGACCTCAAATGATCAGTCTTTTATTGGTATACGAGGATCCTGTGTGGATTTCCTCAATATTGCCTTAAGTCAGAAGCATTGTAAGCAATGATGGAAGATAACTAGCAGTGGGATCCAGAACGTGAGTTTCGTCTTATTTGTGACTCATCAGATGGATGTACCTTCATCCTATGAATCAAACTTCACCGCACTGCACAAGGTAGGTGGCTATCCGGACTCAGTAGATAAGTGAATGACGCGATGGTGTTCCAAGCAGACGGTACTGAGTCGGAGTACCGGGGTGAACATCAACTCTTGAATGCAGGTACATCCGGATGACGAGTTCCAGATTGGATGAAATGCGCGTCCTGGATTTCACTGCCAACCACAATCATCTCTGCTTACAAACATAACTTCGCCCTTAATTAGGCAATGGTCTGATCGATTTATTTATTAGTTTACACCAAAATCAAACTTATTCGACTTGAAAAATATATTTCTTGGTTATGTTCTTCATACATCAATCTTTTTTAGAGTATTTGTAGAAAACTAGAAAACACTGGGTAACTACTTTATCCTAAGTAATAATACTGTTCTTCTTCTTTTCAGTAATATTTGCTTGAACTGAAGACTTCAGAATCGTTTTCAATGGTAATTTTGACCATGAACTTGATACGAAACTGTGTAAACATCACACACCAATAGGAAAAAACACTAGGTAGGTGTTTTAACCTTATCTGAAACTCTTGAAAAGTGTATACACCTAATTTCTAAACAAAATAAAACCTTGTGATGAAATATCAATTCACAGGGTTCTTCACCATCTCCGATGGATTATAATTTATAATAAAATCATTTAATTCCACGATTGTTAAGGAATACTGCAAACTAGGTAGCCAATGCAAATAATTGACATATATATGTTTATTGGTCGACAAATAAATTGATAACATTCAACTCAAGACATTCCGAAATAATTATACGGATTTATTTTTATTTATTTAAACGCATAAATACTGGTACCAAGTACCAAGTATATATGCACCATACAGATCATTCGCTTTGTGTGAGAGCTCGAATACTGAACGGGCACGCAAACCGAAACAGGTGATTTTGTTAGAGTGCCACTCCTCGAGCCTCTGACCTACAGGTCTAACCCACAAGGCAGTGGATGAGCGTTGGGAGATGCAGTCCCATAGTCGCCTGTGGCCAATAATGGGTTCATACACCCATTGTTCCCTCAGAATCCTGAAGGCCATGTGAACCACCGATTTAGAATCAGGGTTTTCCAAGTCCCCTAGGTAGACCCTCCATTTACACCGACCCGGTTAAAGCGCCGGACATTCTCTTTTCGTCTAATTCACCTTGTAAACAATGCCGCTGTCGCGAGAGGCCAACATGTAGGACTTCCATGGAAGTGGCTTTATACGTTTATACATGTAAGAGCATTTCGAGAGGGAGAGCTGACTTCCCTTAGACCGTGCGAGGGCATTTACATTCACGAACATAGAGTTCAAAATATCCACATGATCCACAAATGATCACAATACAGTTCAACTCACAAGTGAACTACTCATGTGATAATTAACACAGTATTTTTTTGAAATCAAGAACAAATTAGTGAAGTTTGAACATTGAACCTAACCGTTTAACTAATAAAACAAAACAATATTTACATAATAAAACATACAAACAAATACATGTAGTTATGACTTTTTCTGATGAGTCATAGTAAAAAGAATAAAATTAAAACACGAAGTTCAGCGAGGAG
>NC_031499.1:7599828-7646524 GCF_000237925.1 Schistosoma mansoni | reverse complement strand
GATTTACTGAATAAGATGATTACAACGTAATCTTGTAATGTAATCTCGATTATTAGTGTTCACATTTCCTTACGGAATTAGTACTTTAAAAAACCATTTTCATATATATATATATATATATATATATATATATATACGATTGTACAGCTTGATAATAAATTCGTTGAAAAGAGATCTCCTCGCTGAACTTCGTGTTTTAATTTTAATGTTTAAATGGGAATTATATGGCAAAAGAGGAATCCCATAGTAGGACGAAACGGCCGTCCAGTGCTTCCAGGTTTTCGATGGTAGTCTAGCTTCAATTGACTTATGATTTCAACTGTGAAAATACTAAATTCTCCACAAAACCACTCCAATCTAAAAGCTTTTATAACGAGAAAAAAAGTATTATTTCTAGTTCTATTAACTGAAATTACTACGTTGGTGATCTAAACGGAAATTCAATTACTGTTAAATCCAGGTTGAATGGGATTCTCTGTTAGTTAGTTAATTAATAGATAGTATTCATCCCAGATTAATCTTGAGGTACTATCGAAAAGTATTGAACACTGAACCACTGTTACAATAGTGCTTCGACTGAGATCAATCTGTGATGAATGCTACCTATAAATTAAATTAAATCATATAAAACTACTTTGACTTAGCTATAATAATCAGCTCATTAATGAGTTATTTTACGATATTCCTGAAGTTATAGTAAAAAGCCGTGACTGACGAAGTTCCAACATGTTGAGAGTGAAAAAGTTCTCATTAACTAGACTGATTGATTGAAGAATTGTGGTGTGCACCACTTATGTCGGTCAACATAAGTAATAGGTAACACCAATTGGAAGTGGTAACTTCGGCAGAAAAAGCTAAGAGAGTCGAGTTGAAGAGAATAGGAGTGAAAATAGAAAGGAATCGTAAACTAAAAGAATCATATGGAATGTGAAGGAGAAATGAAGTGTTCAGTATATTGCAGTTATATTTTACCAAGAAACGAAGTGGTTTTTTATTAAAATACATTGGTTATTTCCACCTGTGTTCTTGTTCATTACAGAATTACATCGAAAACTGGTCAAAGTTGAAATTATAGCACTGAGCGCTAAAACTAGTAGTTCCAACGGATAAGTATTCATCGAATTTCAACAATAGGATGTAACAACTAGCCAGTACTTCCTGATTTTCAATGACATATTTAATTAAAACCCATCTGTGATGAATGCAATTCACAAGTTCAACGAATCATTACCTAACCTTTCAACTGTATAGGTTGTTTTTCAGGAATTAGATCCGAATGAACAAAAAAGTGGATTATTTACTAATACCCATTTCGAATTTTAACCAGCACCCAATACCATTGAATTAAGCACGTTGAAATATGGATCCCGAATGACCAACTATCAAATATACACTAAAATATTGCTCTAAATACTGACTCTTTTCTTTCAGTGTATCATTTTCGGTTGGAATGGAAATAAACCCCTAATTGGTATTTTTGTTTTCTCAAATATTTAGGAGACACGTCAACAGTAATGAAGAGTCTAATAAAAATGGACAAGTTTTCAATGTGATTAATTCAGTCGTTCCTCCTGATACTTTATCAGATCAATATTGTTATACTATTCAATTAAATATTTCTATTATCATCTACATATAAAGACAGTGACTTACATGTTAAACAAGCTTCTGGTAATCGATTTGGTATCCATTTACGTTCATGATGATCACAAATCAGTGTTATATGTCTTCGACGCTGTAACCACCATGGATTAGGAATACTGTTATTATTAAGTGATGATCTATTACCTGTTGACGAAAATGATGAGGATGATTGTGATGGATTGATTTCATCTAAGTCTGGATCCATTGGCTCTAACCAACGATCAGATGGACAGAATACTTCAGCATAAGCGAAGGTATGAGATGTTTGCTGATTTACACGGAACCGATAGTCAACCACTCCATTACCACTTGGTGGATTGATGGGAACACATAAAAGAGCTAAAGAAGAAATCGATAAAAAAAGAATTAGGCATGTTTAAGTTATTTTTAAAATTCCAAAGTGTTTCTTAACTAGTTTCTAGACAAAGTCAGATACTGTTATAATTCCTCTTATTACGAACCAGCTAATCCTATTGCCTAGCATTCTTGAACACTACTTCAGTCGACAAGTCCCGAAAAAGAACACGGTTGGACAGGAAGGTAATTTATATTTCAAATAAAAGTGTTGGATGAAAGAAGGAATCTCAAAAAGAAAAACGGTGGTATATTTATAATCTCTACATGAGAAGATACTAGTCTTCTCCAAGTTTACAAATGGCCATTCAGCGTACTTCAACACAATCCAACACGAAACATGCTTTAATCCAATCCATATCTCGCTAACAAATATCAACCTCGTTCGTGACCTTGATCTAAAAAAATCTGATCTAAACTATACTAAAAACTCATTATATGTGAAAAAATTATATTTGAAATAGTCTCAACGATTGAAATTTACATAATTCCAACGTTTCGTCCAGCTAACTTGTCTAAACTTTTTCAGGGAAGAAGTCTTAAATGGCTGAGTCCAATTGTTGGTGACTTCATGGACTAGTGCCACGTCCTGGTTTGGCCACCCTTAGATTACTCTAATCTACTATTGAATCAGACAATTTTCCCTGTCAAGATAGGTGGTGATCGGGTATACGTAGCAAATGCCCCAACCATATCAACCGCTAAAGATTCATTACCTCACTAAACAATATACCATATTTACTTAATACACAATGCAGACTTCAATTTTATTCTTTGCGCCAACTATCCTAATAGTCCTAGTTCATTAATTGTCATTCTTGGAAACACACACATACACATACTGCTACCAATACTACTACTATTTCTGATGATACAAATACATTCCATTATATACTGAATTATCTACTAATTCATACATAGTTTTATGATATAATAGAGAATATTGAAAATCAATTTAAACATATCTCAATAGATGTATTCTGTCATAAAGTTAAGTGAAGATGAGTAAAGTGAATTGAACTAAGGTGAGGTGAGATGTAGTGAAGTGAAATGAGTAGTATGTAATGTTCACTCTTATAACAAATAAATAACTGAATAAATAAATAGCTACATAAATGAGTAAACATTACAAACATAATTGAGTAGCTCAGAGAGAAAACGTTAGTTGTATGACGGATCACTCATAGATCAATCAAATAAGATATAAATGAATAAATATATAAGTAAACAAATAAACCAGCTAAATAACTAATCAATATAAGTCAACGATTTAATTGAGTACTTTTAAAGTTTCAATATTATGTGTGTTTTTCTTCAAACAAATCTAATTTGGTTCTCATTTCAAATCAATAAAAGAATAGCTACGTGTGAGTTGAAGTAGTTCAGTTGTGTCATATTCATTGATGAAACTTGAAGGTAATGAGTTGTCTTAGGTAGATTATATAATGAAACATTTGTGTCAATATATCTTGGTTTTAAGTATTCATCAAATTAATGTCAATTCACAAATTTCAGAACATCTAATTGTGGAAGTTAAAACAAGGTTTTTGTTTTTAGCTCTATCTTTGTTAATCTTTACTCTGATATACAATACTTCTTAAAAGGTACGATAACGTAAATAGTTATATATTGTAGTTGACATCATGAGGTTCCTGTAGACAGATCATCATTGAAAACCAGTAGGCACTAGACGATCGCTTCGTCTTAGTATAGGACTTCGGAATAGTGTACATCTACAAGCCTAACATAGATCAAGTTCGAAACCAAAAGACCTAACACCCTCCTTATAATCTTTCAATTAGTGAGTCAACAAAAAAGGTTTTGAATTAACGCCGGAACTTCTTTACACAGAATGGGACACTAATTTGCCTTAGGCGAACATCTACACCAGATACCCTGTCAGTGTCTATTCTACAGGTTCAATGCAACTCAGATCAAGAATATGTGACTGACGTGACTGGAACTTGCGTATATTTCAACGGCAACAACGGACAATATTAAATAATAATATGATAGAAAACATATAACACATCTAATACTTGTCAAACCATCTACTAGTCTGACTACGTAAACAACCGATCAGTATTTTTATCAGCTACCCATCAGGTTTACGTTTTTATCTTGAGTCAGCTCTCAGTAACCCTCAGTAATGATTAATTTTAAGCAGTAATGCGTAGAGTTCTAGTAAGACACTATGGTCAATGTAGTTTAGTTATGTCGAGTTCAAGGCAGCTACACATCAATGTCACTAGATAATGATTTCCTAATATTGTAGGTTGATTCTCGTCAGAAACATCAATCATTAGGTCCCAATTGGTCATTATAAAGATTAATCTCTCGCCATGAAGTCTGAAATTCTTTGAATGGCTCATCAGTGTAAAAAACTGAAGAGTTCAATGTTCGAACGAAACAGCTGTTCAATAGATCCTGACTTTCTGTCTACAGTCAGTCCATCATGTATAACATAAACATTTAAATAATCTCTGTAAAAAACACAACAACTAATGCTTACCAATATATTCTAACACTATGCCTTTTCCATGAATAATATATGGATCTAATAAATTTAAATTTGATGTAAACTGTAAACCATATACATTACTAATTGGACCATAAATTTGTCCAACTAAATAGGATTCATCTAATGGATATAATTTATTAGAATCTATTGAATTCAATGAAAATGATCCAGAAGCAAATGATGAATTGGTCATTTCAGTTTCTCTCTTTGTAGTAGTTGTTTTCAGTGTGGAATTATTGATTGAACAAAAACGAATTATTGGTATATTACTAATTGTACCATCATAAACATTAGATATACGAGCATCAACGGATAAATAATCATGACTACATGCAATTCCAGGATTTGATGGACATGCCGATCCAGTAGCTAATATTAAATTGTTATTATTAATATTAATATTATTATTATTGTTTGATAATACAGATCCGAACGATGACAATGATGAAGTAGATGAGGATGATGATGAAGCGAAAGCCGATGAAATTCCATCTAAAATAGTGTAAAGGAAGAAAAACGGTACAAACAACATAAAATGTGATGAATTGTATAGTGTTTTGTGGTTTGTATCAATCCACTTAAACCAAACTGGATTAATTCAACTATCAAAAAAAAAAACAGATAAACGTGCTACTTATGTTGACAGATATAAGTAGTATGTAATACTAATAGGAAATAGAGTGCCTGACAGAAGAAGTTTGAGAATGAATTGAGAGAAAAAAACAGAAAAGAAAACGTAGAAGAATTGGAATAACAGCGGAATATGAAGAATGAAGTGTCCGTTCACTATGACCGAACATTGTGTGAGAATATTATATTGTCAATAGTATTGATTATTACTGATAGTTAATATATTCTCATCAATTGAATTAAATACATTAAACGGTTACTTTTGTTAGCCTCTACTCACATTTTGATATCGTATACTATGCAGTTTTTCTGGTTTTTCAATGCGAACATCAAGAACGTATCGAGCTGAAACTTCGAGAACTAGCAAAACCGTCATCGAAAATGCACAAGTATTAATTAACAATTATTGACGTAAGATACTGAATGTCCGTTGGTCGGATATCATCAGCAACAGGTCTAAAATGTTACTACTGAGCCATCTATGGCAAAATTGACTAGGCGAAAACAAGATAGAGTTTTAGATAAACGTAGCAATAATAAATACTCGATGATTAATCAACGTTGTAGTTTAGCTGGTTATGAAGCGTCTTTTATCCAATCTTCAAAATTTAATTCATCCAATCCTAGTTATTCGACCCCCTTGTATTCCTCCTACGTATACGTGATCAACCGCATCGAATGTTGATAGGATTAACAAAAATACAAAATCATACTAATTGTAACTTGGAGATATGAGGATCCAACATCATTTCGTGGAGAAGGATAATGTTGGAGAACTTAAAGTTACACTTTCTTTGAAGATCAGGATCTAAACTTCGGATTTTCAAAAAAAGGGAGGTGTTATATCCCAGAGAAGATTAAATTACGAGTAACTTGCGAAACCTATTAATGGACTAACATTATCTATGTATATATTGTTATGTTATAACTACTCAGTAATCAGATCATGTATATTTATATTCTCCTTGTTGTAATCTTCATTTTGACCTATAGATTACTATTATACGATTTACTGTTCCTAAGTTATGTTCAGTTTATTGATTACAGTATGTCTGAAATAAATAATTCGCACAGTGAGAGCTGTTATTGGTGTTCTGGACTCAGCTGGACGGGCTAGACAAGCAAAGGACCAATAAGGATGCTAGGCTGATCAGACCGGTCGGACCTCATTTGCTTAGTATAGTACAAGAGTGAATAAGTCGTATTTCGATTGACGAATAAATTACGTGATAATTAGCCGGACTTATTGTCACAAAAACAATAATTACGGAGCTAACAAGAAAATTACTCGCAAAAATGTTGTTTGTGATCGGCTTCAAGCAGTTGTCCTTTGGGCACTTCGATCACTCTCTCAGGTCACTAAGACCTCCTCTCACCGAATTTCCTTTTTGAGGTATATCTAGAAGAACCTTCCACAGTGTGCGAAACCGGGATATGTAAACTGCCCTCATACCTCTTAAAGCATTCAATACCACTGTATACATAATCAATTTCTTTTCACTGTGTTGGCAATGTAGTTTACCTCACCAATACATGACGCATGTGGGATTATCCTTCTATTCCCTTGATAATTCCCTCTTATCTGTTTTGTTTTAATAATTTCATCAACAATCTACTAAGTGTGAATACGTTTAGGTGTATCATAATTTATCCCAAACGGTTATCTGTTTAGTCAGATTATAGAGAATCAAGCTCATTCATTGATTTTGTACCGAGCGCTAATATTAGTATTACCAGTAGTGATAGTAATAATAATAATAATAATAATATCCATAGTAAATTGTATTAGAACATTAGTCAACATGAGTTTATACTACAATACATCTGAAAATCCGGGTGTACTTGTTTTCTTTTGTTTTCAATACAAATATAAGTGAATTCAGAAATACAGCTTAACGTACTTATTTTACTTTCATTTATCTCATACAAATCAATCTCACACAGATGACGATGATGATGATGATGATGATGATGACGGCGATGAAGAAGCACATACCCATACCCACCCACACACACACATACACGAGAGATAATTGTTTTCATTTACAACCCAACACACACACACACACACCCATTTGACATAATAGACGAATTGTCTTAAAATAAGTAAAAACATGTAAACTATGTGTGACCTTAATAGATTATAATTATTATTTCTAATATTATAATACATACTACTGTGGTAATATTATATCTATTATGGAATATATTTTACTGATCATAGGAAATCGATTAAGACGTTTGAGAATTGGTCATACAATAGACTCAAAAAATGCAACATATATATATATATATATATATACTATGAGCGTTGGATAAACACAGGGGTCTTCAGAGTAAAGATTGTTGCATTCTATATAAATACTTGAGTTATGTGCGCACGTATATTAATACATACACACACACACACAAACATACATTTAATCACATACATATATATATATCCATATGTCTGTACTTTTTTTTATAAAAGTGAGACCATTTTAATCGATACCTGGAGATTATCTCATATTGAATCCTATCAGTAAAAATTTACCGTCATCATATATAAAGTATTTTAGAAGAGAAAAAATAAAAAAAATTAATTTAATCACTATGTGATTGAATGAATGAATGATGAGATAATGATAAAAAGTAACGTTACTTGATGATCATATGCTTTTTTTTGTTTTCATTATTAAAAAGTTTTTTTTTATTTTTGGAAAATTATAAAATCAGAACTCATCTATTCATTTGATCATAAATAAACTGTCAATATACATATACATACATACATTCAAATATAGGAGGTCTGTTTGCTTGATTATTACAAGGCTACCTATAGTTGCCAAGTGGATATTTTAATAGGTTATCAATTTTCTTGTTTTTTTTGTTTTTGTCTTAATAAATCATTATGCCTCTTCAGATAAGTCAGTCAGTCAGCTACAATGTAGGACCAGGCACATATATGCATCGGTCCAAGTTCCATACCTCGTTTGTACAACAAGATGAACACCGAATTCATAGAAGTAGTTAATTTAGTGGTGGTAATATGTAAAAGAAAGGTTATATATCAGGATATAGTATAGGAAGGAAGAAAGTTATGAAGCAATTTTGATCTCAATGTTTAAGATAAAGAGTGCATACACCTACACCATTGTGATAGATTCCGAGCCATGTCACACAGATTCTCCAACCATTGGTTACGATAGTCACGCGGACCCCAACCAAGTAGTCTGCATCTACCGACATGGCTGAGATAAGAAGTTAGTGACTTCGAACACTGATGCCACGTTTTTGTTTGGCCGCCCATAACTCTCTTCTAACCATCCCTAATACTAGTCAGCATAGCGCGTCGTGGTAATCGGTGTTCAGGTATACGTAACACGTGGCCCAACCATCTCAGTCGATGAAGATCTATGACCTCATCAACTAATTTACCATCATTCCCTAATACCCTATGTCTAACCTCACTATTAATTACCCGGTGATCCCAGCATTCAGATAAGTTTGTGAAAAGTTTACAATATTTCGTTGTACAATTTTTAAAAAAATATATACACTATTTAGATGTTGATTACCTAAACTACTGATATCTAATTGGCGATCATTTATTATTTATCCCAAGAATAGATCAAGAAATAAAGGAAGGAAACTTGTTGAAATACATTGTGCTAAGAATTCTATATTGTACCGAAAATGTAATATTGAATAAAGCTAATAATAATAATAATAATAATAATAAGAAGAAGAAGAAGAAGAAGAAGAAGAAGAAGAATAAGAAGAAAAAGAGGAAAGAAAAAGAAGAAGAAAGAAGAAAAAAAGAAATGAAAACAAGAAGCATATTGAATATTCAATGTGTTAATATTGAATGAGTTAATATATATGAATTTGAAGTTAATTAGCAAGAATTACATGTATAATTTGACTATTATTAATATTAATTGTTTAATTATTGCTGGAGAAATTTATTCAGTTAGTCAGTCAGTCATAACGTAGAACTTCGAATGTACATACATCAGTTCGAGTTGCCATACCACATTAGCAAAGAGATGTAGTTGCCGATTCAAATCCCATAGTGGTAGAAGTAGTTAGAGTATAAGCAGTAATCGGAAAGATTAAGGTTCGAAGATGTTATTCAAGAAGTTTAATCCAGTGAAATAAATTTGGATAGATAAAAAAGATATAGACATGAAGAATTCAGAAGATTAGAATTCGGCAGAATTTGTGGAGAATGTTTAACTTGTAGTTTACATCAATAACTAATTTTGTAGTTGAATAGTTATTACAATCCAGATGAAAGAAGATATTCGAAAAGCTATGATAAGAAGTCATATCTGATGGTGTTTAACAAAATCAGATGAAAAGTATTTAAGTGAGATTATGAACTGATAAATGTTAGACCACAATCGAAAACTTGGAAGTATTGAGACTCCTCAGAAGTAAGCATTCACGAATTCGAACGAGAGTTTCGAGCCTAGGATCTTTAGTTTCATGAGGGAACGCTCAACCTCTAATATTTATCAGCTCATGATCTCAATTAAAAACTCAACAATCTCCATAATACTAGAATGACAAAAGATTGGAAACATTGGGTAACATGGCTCAGAATCAGACGGTGATGGGATTTATCTTGATAATTTCATCTTGTTGCGTTGATATGGTGTGGTGATTTGAACCGATAAACGCTTGTGCTAAGTTCCACTTCGCTTGTAACAATTTTTTGTATTAAATATGTTTGAATGAATAAAACGAATGAAATCTAAAAACCAGATAACTCACTAGTATTTGTGGTTGATTTGGTCAAACCTATATCTTTAATCCGTAATATAAATGTGGCCAAACTGCCTTTGTTCACCAGACGATCATGATTATTTTCACGATGACCACTTTCACCGTAGCTGTTAAAAGCATCGTCATCATTAACTGAATATTTGGTTGCTGCAATTTTGGGCGCCGGTAAATAGAACTGATGCGGTAAATGATTTGATTCGGGATTACACATCGCCTCAGCTAAGTGACTTCTCCATTCCGAACCGCTTTTTACTATTTCATTATAATCTAAGCTGATTAAATAACCGCCAATCTGTTCAGGATCCACATGATTTTCATTAGATATTCGTGTTACAAGAGCTATTTAGAAAGAGATACAACAGTTGTAAAATGAAAATATAATGATAATAATAAAATCAATAGTCCGAAAGTCAACCAGTAACAGTCAATTTAAAGCCTGGCACAAACGCTCGTTAGCCCTAGTTACCATATCACATTAGCACATCGAGACGAATAGCGAGAAAGTGAAAATAACTGCAGTAATAATGATAATGAAAATACTTAACACTGAGAACATGGTACGAAAAGGCAGAATGAATAGTTAATGTACGAAGGAATAATGAAACCCCAGATCTATAAGAAGACAGAGTGTGGGTGCATATGTGCCATCGTGGTCGATTATTAGCCACATCAACCGATGTCACCAACCGCTGATCGCGGTTATTGCGCGAACTACAACCAGGTAATTTGCACCAACCAATATGACTCAAGCCAACAGTCAATAACTTCATGGATTGATACCACATTTACGTCCAGGTGTCCCTAACTTTCTTCTAAGTTATTTCTGCTTCAGTCTGGGCACCTGGGCAGTATCACAGCCCTCATACAAATCGAATGAGATTTGTGAGGCGCATATGTATCTGGTGCTTCCTTGTACCAATATTTATGTGTTTATATAATAAATAAATAATAAAGTTATTTCTCAACGGACTAACACTTTCCACCAAGACAGATGAAGGTTAGGCACACGTAACAAATGTCTCCACCACCTCGATTGAGGAACTTATGTTTGAAGATATTACATAGTAACAGCGAGAAAACGTAAACTCTTAAAAATAAAACTCGTAGTTCAAATAATCAATGAGTTCCGAGCTCAAAATTCTTATTAGTAGCATTTCAAACTGTTAAAATCAATGACTCAGATTTGAATCTACCAGAAAGTATCAGTTCTATCAAAATTTCAAATATGTTTCGATGATAAGTACCAACCAGACAAAAAAAACTAGTGCAAGAAGAAATTTACTTAGTATTCTTTGTTTAGATCTTCCCATTGATGTTTTTAGGACTGCAACTGGTCAGTCTGTAATTGGCATATGTGCATACTATGTGTATTGCCTCGATATAGCCTAAATTCACAAGCATGGTAAACAATGATGGATAGTGAACATCGACTCTGAGATGCAGGTACATCCAGCTGACGAGTCCCAAATAGGACGAAACGCGCGTCCTGGATTCCACTGCTAGCCACTATCCATCTTTTCTCAGTATTAAACTTATACGTCATTAAAATAAGAAGCAATCAATTCAATAACTATCATTCATTACATGTGAATGACTTCTCTTCATATCAAGAAAATGTAATAAAACCATATGATAATGATTGAGAATAATTGGCACAGTTGTTTATAAGGTATTTATAAACTACAGTTTTAATTTATATGTTATACAATTTTTAAAAAGAAACTAACTATAAACCCTGTGCATAGTGAAATGTGACTTTCGTTTGTAAAAGTAAACTTCAGTTTATGACAATCTATGAAGTTAATGATAATGAATACTGAAAAACCTGGAATCTAATGTACAGACTATTCACAATTTCTGTTACTATATATCTAGATAAATCACTTTGATCTATTCAATAAACATATGAAACGAGATTCTGATACACTTAATGAAATCGTCTTAAAGTTCCAGTGAAGTTCAAACATGTTGAGTATTAGACAGTTACCCAGCAAATGAACTGAAAGATTTTCGCAAGACATTGTAAAATTAATTGAAGTCAAACATATAAACCACTAGATTTCAGCTCAATCATAAAAAGGTTGAGCATTCGCCACCAAGATTGAAGGTTTTGAGTTTGATACCTGGTGGTAAGGTTAGGAATGTCCACTGCTGAAGAATCCCATACTAAGACGAAACAGATGCCCATTACCTTTTGGTTTCCATTTATCGGTTAACTATGATCTTTTCATGATGCCAACCATGATATTCTATATAAATTGGTATACACAAAAAAGATACATTTTTACACTTGCAAAAGGATCTTCGCTAAGTATTAAAGAAGCTGGGTTAGATTCTTCTGGTGAAATATATACCTAGTATATGTCTTAAACGTTTCACCCCATGAAATGAATGAATTGTTTTTTTTAAAAATTCAGCTATCTCAAAACATTTAAATTTAATTTAGATCAATATTTTCATAGTTGAAATCATCAGTCAATTGAAAGTCGACCAGCGTGGAAAATCTGGAAGCACTGGACTGCCGTTTCGTCCTACTGCAGGACTACTCAACAGTGCGCAACCACGATCCTGTCTTGCGAGGTTCGAACCCAGGACCTACCAGTTTCGCGCCAGAGCGCTTAAACATTAGACCACGAAGTTGAGCAACCGTTCAACAATTGTATTCAATGAATTGATATCTCACAACAGGTTTTCCAGGTTTTCCATAGTGGTCTAGCTTCCATTGAATCGTGATTTCAACTATGAATGTCAATAAGTTGAATATACGTATAATACGAAGGCATTATAAAATAATTACCGTTGGTGACCAGTTAATAATACATGAATAGATAAATGTCTATGAATTTAACCATTTAAATAATTAAGAAAAACTATTCTACAGAAATGAAGGGATACAAGTAAGCAAAATTAATAAACTGTTTATTTCTTTGAACAACTAAAAGAAAAAAAATGAAAAATTTAAGGTATCCTAATAAATATATGTACTATAAAATATAAGCAAATCATTTATGTTTAACGTCACATATCTCAAATATTCAGACTTAATACATATAGGGAATAGAACAACTTGATTTAAACAAAGCAATGTGATTTAAAAAATTGGTTATTTTACCAACATTAATATATATAAAACTCTATTGGTTGATACTGAAAAACTCTACTTATTTTTAGAAATAAAAAGATAGATGTAAAACTATATAAGCAGTTGAGCAAAAGTGGTTGTAGCTAAGCCATGTTGAATTCACGTAAATCAGTACAAATTATGAAGACAAATTTTCTCTTTATACGCTCCGTTTAGTTCATTTATATTCCATATGAGCCTTCAAATGCCCTGTTATGGCCGAAAGTGAGGAGAGTCCGCTCTCTCTCTCGAAATGCTTCCACATAGCCACGCGTATATAGCCTCTGCTAAGGAAGTCCTACTCACTGCTTTCTCGTGGCGGGGGTTTTATTTACGAAATTGAGAGGACGAAAAGCAAATGTCCGGCGCTTAATTATTAATAATTAAATGAATATCGGTTTTAAAAAAGTAAACAGAACTCAGATCTAGTATACTTGCTAGCAGTGATTACACAAACATTGGTCCTCGGAGGCTGGTTAAAACCCACATTTACGCAACTGCAATTACAAGAATTTTAAATTGCTGATGTGCAAAGACAGTTGTTATTAAACTCATTTACAAGCTGTATTGGGTGAGATACTAACAATATGACGACCTCAAGTGGTGTTTGTCAGGGCTGTCCACTTTCGCCATTCTTGTTTAACTTTGTCATCGACATGCTTTTAGAGATAACACTTTCATCATCTAAATTTCCAGGAGTTGAACGCTTACCGGGAGACTCACTTGTTGACTCCGAATATGCCGATGACATAATTCAATTTGGTGAAGACACTGACAAAATGCAGAGTCTTCTGACCACTATGAGCAACAATGCAAGCATGTTCGGGATGCGATTCTCTCCCTCGAATAGCAAAATGTTACTTCAAGATTGGGTTGCATCGACACGTGAAATAATGATACGGAGTGAAGTAGTTGAGTGTGTTGACTGCTTCACTTTTCTTGGGAGTCTCATCAGCCCTTGTGGTCTGGTGTGTGACGAAATTTCAGCACGGATACAGAAGTCTCGTCTTATTTATTTATTTATTTAAACACATATATATTGGTACAAAAGGGCACCAGGTACATATGCGCCACACAAAATAATGAAAGTAGGAAGAGAAGGGATGAAAAGATAAGGCGGACTGAAATGTACAACCAGAAGACTCTTTCAGTTAGGAAAGTTAGAACCATTCTTTATGTAGAAAGTAAAAGAAGGTTGCAGCAGGATCGCCACTGGCTTCTATTCTGAGCCATATCTGATAACGTCTCTAGCCACTGTGTTGCACCATCTCTCGGACCCCAACCAAGGAGTCGTGAAGGACCAACAGAAGCTAGCCCTTTGCAGCTCTCTTTCATGCCACGATACCATGTCATACACTGACCTCCTCTCCGCTTTTTCCAACCAGTCCCAGGGTCGGCAAATAATGCACGACGTGGAAGTCTCTGGGACGACATTCGTAAAACATGTCCAAGCCACCGAAGTCGGTGTTTCAAGATGGTGACACCAATTGAATTATCGTCTCTGCGCCCGAACACACGATGCCGAACCTCTGCATTACTAACATGGTGTTGCCACTGTATGTCAGCAATCCTTCGGAGACAACGATGATCGAACACAGAGAGACGTCTAACATCCTCAACTCGGAGAGGCCAGGTTTCACAAGCATAGAGCAAAACTGCTCTCACCGACGCGTTGTAGATCCGACCTTTTACAGCCAGACTAACATCACGAAGGCGCCAAAGATGGCCCAGATTGGCATAAGCCGCTCTGGCTTTCATTATACATGCACCAATCTCATCACTCACGTCACCACCAGCACTTATATAGCTACCTAGATACACGAACTTCTCAACTACTTCGATCTCCTCACCATCCAGGGTGAGTACAGGATTAGAATCCTGCCAGTCTTGTAGGAGTACTTTGCACTTGGAGGGTGCAAAGCACATGCCGTACCTGCGGACACTGATTGCCAACTGATTAAGTGCTGATTGCATGCCTTGGGCATTATCGCACAGTAAGACAATATCATCCGCATACTCAAGGTCGAGAAGTCGTTCTCCAGGCAACATATCCACACCGCCATTACTTACATCCATCAGAGCTGTTTCCAGGATGTCGTCGATGGCAAAGTTGAAGAGGAATGGTGAGATCGGGCAACCCTGCCTAACCCCACTGCTCGAATGGAACAAGGGAGAAAGGTGGTTGTATGCCCTCACTCTGCCTGAGGTGTTCGTATACAGGGCCTTTAAGATGTTAATGAACTTCTCAGGCACACCCTTCTTCAATAGACAATCCCAGAGAACAGTCCTGTCCAACGAATCGAAGGCCGCCCTGATATCAAGAAACACTACGATTGTTGGCCTGCGATAAGTATGACGGTGTTCTAACATTTGGCGGAGGGTGAAGATGTGATCAAAGCATCCTCGACCAGAACGAAAACCAGCCTGCTCCTCGCCAGTCAATCGTTCTCGGGTTTTAAACAACCTACGAAGAATGATAGAAGCCAATAGTTTGGACGTAATCGAAAGTAGACTTATCCCCCGATAGTTATTGCAGGAACAACGTGAACCCTTTTTAAAGATAGGGACGACTATTGACTCATTCCATGATGTTGGAACACTTTCTTGCTCCCAAACCTTTCCAAACAACACAGTCAATTCCTTAGTCAGAAAGTCGCCACCATCTTTAAAAAGAGCCGGAGGTAAGTCATCTGGGCCAGGTGATTTGTAACGTTTCAAGAGTTGGAGTTCCTTGCGGACTTCCGCCTCGTTTGGTGGAACAGTCGTCACCGGCCATGGGGGGCAGGACAAGCTGGTTGATGTTGCCGGAGCAGCAGGCCAGTTGAACTGCCCTTCGAAAAATTCCGCCCATCGTCCAAGACGTCGGGAGATGTTAGTGATTGGCATCCCATCATCCTCGTAGATTGTTTCACTCACACCAGACTTCTTGCTGCCAGTGGCTCGGATGAGTTGGAAGAGCTTCCGGCAGTTACCAGATGCAGCTGCTGCTTCCATCTCATTAGCACGCTCCGACCACCAGGCTTCCCGGTCCTTACGCAAGCTTTGCCCGATTTCATTACGTAACAGCCTTCGTTTGTGGTCAAACTCACGGTCACCCGGAGTAGACCGACGGGCTTCCATCAGTTGTAAGGAGCCAGAAGAAACCCAGTGCTTGTAAGCGGGACGTTTCGCGAAGCCGCAAGCGGCTTTACTCGCCATTTTCATGGTGTCGTGAAGATGCAACCAATGCTCATCTATACTTTTCGGTGGGGTGGTAGCTAGCCTAGAGGCTAGCTCCGCTCGATACTTACTTGCAACAGAAGTTGCAGCCAGTTTACTAATATCAATCCGTTGGTGGTGGTCAATCCTTCGGCCACTGAAAAGTCTCGTCTAGCTTTTGCCAACTTGCGTCTTTTATGGCGTAGGCGAGATATCCGTCTAGCAACAAAGAACGGGTTTACTGTGCAGCGGTTCGTTCCGTCCTTCCTTATGGCAGTGAAACACGGCCGTTAAGAGAAGAGGATATTCGTAGGCTACTAGTATTCGATCATAGGTGTCTTCGAAGGATTGCTCGTATATCCTGGGACCACCGGGTAAGTAATTTAGTTGTTAGGAAACGGGTACAAGCTAAGGATGGCAAATCCATTAATGAAGTAGTGAAACTTCATCAGTTGAGATGGCTGGGACACGTGTTATGTATGCCCCACCACCGAATGCCCCGACGTGCAATGTTTTATGGTGTAGGAGTAGGTTGGAAGAAAGCTAGGGGCGGCCAGACCAAAACGTTGCATAAATCCATAAAGTCACTGACAAGTGGACTGAGCCATGTTAGTAGGTGTAGACTACCTGGATGGGATTCGCGAGAAGATAGCAATCGATGGTTAGAGACCTTGAATGACATGGTTCAAAATCGTTTGCAATGGCAAAGGTGCATCCACTCTTTGTGTTCTGCCAAATTCTAATCTTCTGAATTCTTCATGTCTCTATCTTTTTTCTCTCTCCAAATTTATTTCATTGGATTATTCTCCTTCAATTACATCTTCAAACCCTAATCTTTCTGATCACTGCTTAAACTCTTACTACTTCTACCACTATGGGATTTGAATCGACATCTGTATCTCTATGTTAATGTGGTATGGCAACTTGAACTGATGTACGTACATACAAAGTTCTACGTTGTGACTAACTGACAACTAACTGACTAACAATATGACGTCAAAACCGCTTTTAATATTAACAACGACAGTCACTGGTCTTATTGATCAATATCATGTCAGTTCCATGACCCAAAGCATCATTTCTATTTGTCATTTAGGTATATGCACAACGTATGATGGGAGTTTGAGATTTCAACCATTTACAACTTCTGAAAACAAAGTTTCGTGAATCTTAATGTAGTTATGTGACGTTTTAGCATATAAACTAATATCATCGGGGGCTATTTAGGTGTACAAAGCATAACATTCATATAAACATCAGGTAATCAAAAACAAATTTTTTACTTAATGGACAATAGCGAATCCAAGTTGTTAGAGGCTGGTTTTATACAGGTTTTTAGACTGTCCAACCTTAAGGTTAACCAAGTTTTAAAGAGGAAATATTCAGTGATTAAACACTACTAATAAGTAAATGTCCGAGGCTTCAATCGGGTTGGTGGATACAGAAGATTAACCTAGGGGAGTTGGAAAACCTTGATTCCGAAACGGTGGTTCACATGGCCTCCAGGACCCTGAGAGAAGAAAAAGCGCATGAACTTATTGTTGGCCACTGACTACCATGTGATTGCATCTCCTAACGTTGATCCACTGTCTTGTGAGTTAAACTTGTAAGTCAGAGGCTCGAGGAGTGGCATCTCAAGTAAACCAACTGTCTCGACTTAAGTGCCCGATCAGTATTCCAGCCATCACACTAACAGAATGGTCAGTGTATATTTGGTGCCTTCATGTTCCAGCGTTTCTGTTTAAATAAATAAAAACCATGTCAATCTTCATCGGACTTCACCAATGGACCAAATCATTTCACAGATAAAACTATTCTAAATTATACCCTGGAAACAAGATGAAAAGTTACCATTGAGTTAATAAATTATTATTGATTATTGTTGCTAGTTTTAGTGATTGAAAACAATTGGTGGCTACTCCACAAGTTCTGGACTTCTTTCCATTTCAAATGGATGGAAAAACTTCGTATCAGGCATTCAATCCAGGAAATTGAGTTTATTGGCGAATTAAAACGTTCCTTCTAATTACTTAATAATTAAGCATGGTGTGATGTTATAAAGAGAAAACTTGCCAAAGACATTTCTGCAAACATTATCAAAGGAATCGGAATACCTACAGCACAGAATAGTTTACAACAACCAATTGATTATGAACGAAATAACCTGTTAAGACAGAGATGATTATAATCACATTCTATGAAGTGTTACTAAGTAACAAGTTGAAAATAATAGCTGTAGATACAAAAACTCGAGAAAGTCCTCTAAATATCTCACAGTAAGTTAAGAGAGCAAAATGATAGGGAAAAGATCAATGGATTAAAACTCTTAACAACTCCTTTGAGCTTCTAACTACGGTTCCTGCAACCTTCCAACCGAATGAATTGGTCCCATATATCCATCATATTGGTGATAAAAACACTGATAACCGCATTCATCTATAATAGTTTAGATAATGACCAAACTTCGGATAATTTACATGCATAGTATTGGATGTGAATGAGCCAAATTATACTAATGAAACTAATTGTAAGCAGGAAGTCAGAGGATCAACAAAGATATAAAAAATTATAGCCATGAACGATACCACTTAACAATTTATTGGTTGAAGATATGGTCAGACATCCATAATTTCACCGAAAAAGCCAAAAATAGAGGTTCCAAGTGCTAGATACAACTGAACAAATAATCACCAAACATACTTGTTGGAATGCAGTCATATTCTACGAACAACGTTGGCTCAGCCGCATCGTCAATTATGAAAGGACATTCTCTCGTCAACAAATCAGCAGACAAGTCGGATGAATAGTGCACTGAAGTTTTACAAACAGAATGACCGGAACATCTTCTAGATATATTGGCAGTCACATCAACCCAACAATCTCGAGAATTGTGTGCACGACACCGATTGGTTGAGTTTGAAATAAGTAGAACTTCACGAAAATAACCGAAGTGAGCTTCGTGAATAATTATTGTTTTTTCCGGATCACAATGTATGTGCAGGGACTCGTTATAACATGACAATTCCCAGTCTAAAATTCCAAGGTGATGTAATTGGAAAGATTGATAATTACCAGCTGAAGCTTCGAAAATGCAGATGAAGATCCATACTTGGTATGTAAAGAAAATACCAAGAAGCATACTTCATATCTTCAGAGTAGCTTCCAAACATGCATTTTGAAATTGTGCCACTACATGAACTTCATGCATAAATATTCAAGTTGAGGTGGATGAACAAACGACTTGGATGTGGTTTTTAATTATGTCGAAGGTAATGTCTTCATTCTGAATTCATTTGCGCAAAATATTTAGTTTAAATGATATCTTCAAAACGAGTTATTTAACACCAGTTAAAATGGTTAGTCAATAAAGTTCCAGACAATTCATTGTTTTGAAAGGTGTGCTCCAATCACAAAATCCATGAAGGTAGGAACCTCTTAGAAGCTGAACTTTGACGTTTATTCTGATAATTTTCAGTTCCACGTCAAGTTCAGGGTGGTTGGTTAAAAATTATAGTTATATCAATTACCTTGTAAGTAGTTGAAGCGCCAAAAAAAATCCCCAAAACCAGCGACACGTTCAATTGAACCTGTTTCCACTCGAAAGCAATTACCTGATGTTTTCGTTCAACCTGCCTTACCATAAATTACACACGTTTTTGTACGTCGCGATCCACTTTGACGACCCTTTTGTGATTGTATACGAAGGAATCTTCAGAGTCCTTCAGCTTGAACCTACGTACTATATAACCGATAAGAACGGAACTAACGATGGCGTGGACAAGAAGTATTTGTGGCATCTTCTTAGTCATATTTTTGTCTTGTGATTTTTATAACAACTACATATTGCCTGTAAGTTGACTTGCCTTGTGTAACTTATGACTACTGAGAGTAAATTGTTATATCTATGGTTCATTTTTGTAAATAGATACTTAAGTTTATCCAACTGCTTTCATCTTTCTTATTCTTCTTCTGAGAATTAATAGAGGGAAAGGCTGACCTGAGCATCTGCTAATTCCGTTGATACATTAACTGCCATTAGTCAATGATGGAAACTCGAAAACATTCTATCATCCTATTTATATGACAAAACCACATCAAGCTCGAACTTGAAAACGCGATTACGAATTCAGTTTGTAAACAATAGTGGGTTCGAATATGCAAATACTGCATCAGTATGATAAATCCCTTACAGTTATTGTACCTTAAAATTTTTTATCGCTGCTTGTGACACTGTTTTGCTTAAATACATGCTAATCAAATTTGAACCCATTTAGTTTCTACTGTTGAGTCTTGTCTGTATGTGGACTGATTTATTGAAAATTTTAATTACAGTGCCATTATTTTAACAGGAAGGGTTCCTTTTTCCACTACCTTTCACTGATGGCCTTAAGAACAGGACAACGTTTCAATATATAGGATAAGAAACTAGGTTTGACCTGATGAAAATTGTGACGCTACTAGCTAGTTTAATTAAAAACTTAAATTGAACACCAACACTTATCCTAATGTAAATTGATATTACAAAACAAAAGCTATTTAATTTAGTATGTAATCTTCCTCAACATTGACTTCCTTAAGTTTTGTTGCCTAATGATTGAATACATGTACGTCAATGACGTGGTTAGTCAGTTTTACTATGGTTTAATTGGTGTTGTCTGTTGGTACTCGATTGATCTTTAGCCACCAATACGAAAGAGCCACAAAAATTCGCGAAAGAAAAAGAGACAACCAAGGTGAACCAAAGAACACACACACGAGAGTGACGACAACCCAAGGACATGTACTGATCCACTTTTGTGGCGAGAATGCGATTGGTATAATGGAAACAATTATTATTATAACCATTTGTAACAGTAATTCTTTTACTGTACTTGTTTGTTAAGGTGAACCAAACACACACTTTCTTCAGTTGCCTGTGACTTTGCATGAACTCGAGTACGCTCGGTAGTTCCACTTGTAAACTATGGCACGTCTTTGCATTCTTTCAATACCACGAGATCGTCAACAAATATATCTTCTGGTTTTTAGCTTACGTAGGTATGCAATTCGATATCTGGCACGTAATCTTCCTGTAGTGGTGATCATAGTTAACCACAACTCGACGCCAACTGCAAACCCTCGAAATCGAATGAGTAGTGAATACATATAGAGACATTGGACCTAAGAAAATATAGTTGATTGGGTTTAACATAGCTACCTGATTGGTGCGATCTTACGTCGAAGTTATGTCGTTGTTCGTCTTGACTTTCACTATCGTGGTCACTAGTAATTTGGAAAGAATATTCGAATAAAAAGTGCCATCAGCATGATATACTGAATATAGAGACCAAAGTGTGACATATTGTGACCACACACATGTGACCGAATAATGCAATTTACAATGTGTTCTTGTATCGACTTTAATTTGCGGGAACGACTTTTCAGCCACAAACTCTAAAATACACTCAGAGTAAGTGAGTTGTTCCAGATTTTTTTCAGTATTAATACCCCATATGTGTGTGAGGGGTGCTAGTTGGTTTAGTCTACTGTTAATTTCAGCTACAGAGTTTTGTCACTGACGAGTATCAGTACTATATCGATCAGTATTTTTGTATGCGTGAGATAAACTGTTAGACTCCTTGGTTTTTGGTATATTGCATCTAGGCCTTAGTAAAGCATGCTGTCTAGTGAACTGCGTTGACTTTTTTATGCACGTGGGTATTTCGCCTTTCATGTCAACTAGTCTTACCGTTGGCACACTGCATGAAGAGATAGAGTTGTTACATGGAGAATCAGGTAGAGTTGGTGATACTTGTGGATAGATAGCATAGGGTTCAAAAGATAAAGGTTTATCATTGTCAGGTACTGAGTCGTCAGTCTTAGGGGTTGCAGACTTTGACCTTTTAGTAGGCTTGAAAGCTGGTGAAATTTCTCCTTTACTAGAGTTGCTTGACATATTTTGAAGCTGGGTGAGTAAAGAAGTTGTCTAACTGAAATATTCAGGAGTATATAGTAATCATAACGTATTAACCAGCTTAATATTAAAATCAGAGACTATGAGTATATATCGCATGTCAGATAAAAGGTGCTCAGTTATAAAGTAAGGAAGTACTGATCAGTGAAATCTCTATTAACTGATCAAGTCTCGGTGAAAATTATTTTCTTAGAGTAAAGTGTGATCGATATACGCGGTATGATGATAATCTAAGGATAATGCAGCCTACAAAAGAACAAGTCGAAGAACTTCTAAACCACGTCAATAGACTAGGTCAATAGACTTCCTATCCTTATTACTGAAGACGCGAGAAAATGTTACCACTTTCAAATCTCGAGCTAAGGAAAGCGGGTTTTACTATCACTATTCGCAAAATGAGCAGTAGTTCAACATACCAATATCATGTGCTCATTTGTCTCATAACTAAAACATTCAGGATCAAGAAGAAAATAAGATTCCACAGAATTCAGCTTGCTACAGGATAAACAATTGTCAAATCTGTGCTCACATTTACATGCGGCATTTAAGCTCTTTGTAAAAGCTAGTGAGTATCTCAACTCATTAGCTTCGGGGATGACGTGATAGTGTTCAAAGTGAACGCTACTAACTTGGAAAACTGTTGTGAACATCACTCTTTGATTCAGGAAAATCAACCTGACGAGTCCCAAATAGGACGACTTGGCGCGAATCCTGGATCATTCTGATAGCCATCATCCATCTCCTCTTATACTAGTGATTTAATTGCAATGTCGAGGCGATCTTCATAGAATGCACACATGCCAATAAGAGAGACTGATGAATTTCATTCCAAAACTTCAGTGAAAAAATTCAAGCAATCAATGTAAATGCACCTCTGCGGGATCCTATCTCATAATTCCATAGGAAAAAGACCGAATACTAACCAAGTATTGTACAATGAGATGAGCAATCATTGATGCAAACACTGTAGTGTGTTTGATTTTCAAACCCACCTTATTTAGCAACGTTATGGTAGTACTGTCACTTATTCATTCAACCTACAACTTTCCTCTTTCCTAGATGAGTAACAGCTGAATTCTATGTAATTGTTTCATTAACAAAATTCATAACACCGCAATAACAAGAGTCTGTTTTCCAACGTTCACTAAACATTCAATAATCAAATAATGAAGGATCGAAGTGTTTTATTAAATACTTATTGATGTGGAGGTGAGGATAATAATGATTGGTAGTTTTGCTGAGTCAGACATGTGTATAGTGTGACATGTGTTATATATTTTCTTATCCTCATTATTTATAATTATCATTGATTACCCTTCTTTGTTGTTGGATTGTATCGGATTTCGCTGTGGAAATATATTAACGTTCTAGTCAGGCTAATCTTGTGTTCTTGATCTGAGTTGTGTTGAAGTTCTGTAGACTAGACACCGGGAAAGAATCTAGTGTAGATATTCGTCTAAGGTAAATTAACGTCCCACATACGTGTAAAAAGTGAAAGGACCGTTATAACAAGAAACTCTATTGTTATAAAAAGTATCCTTCCGTTTACAACACTTATGTAGTACTACGACATCCAAGTTCTAAACATTAGGCGTCGTCAATTTCAAATGATATTTTACAGTAGTGAGACTTCAACCAAATGGACATTCATAAAGGACTGATTGTTGATTGCAGTTGTCACAAAATCACATATACACGACACTGTAACTTCACAAGTACGATGTTGTGAACTCATTTAAAACCAATCGGTATTTATTGAACAAAAAGAATCACGTTAAACTAAAACGCCATATATTTTATTTTTTCACCAAATGCATCATAACTAAGTGACAGTCTATGAAGGGTTATGTGTGTGATGTAAGATCTCCATTTATGGGAATGATCACACATATAGAAGATGTGTCTGACTACAAACAAAATGAAAACAACAAAGTTTGCATGATGAAAGCAAGCAGAAAGATGTTTCTGTGAGTCATGTATTACTTTTCTTCCTTCTGTAGAACCACAGACAGACGACACAGCCAATGCATACAACAAGGAAAAGGACAAAAAGTGGAATAACAATGTAAAGGGGATTGTCTGATTTTCTTTGCTCTCTGTTTTCAGTCATTCCCGCAGTCATATTCTGTAAAAAAATAAACAGTACAATATTTACAAAAGTCCAATATTTACCAAATGAGATGCAGCTGTTTGAGCAGTTCTGATCAATTCATTTCCCAAGTCAAGTTCAGTGATACCTGTCATTATTTCTTCGTGATTGGTAGGTGTTGCTTCATTCGAAACGTTGACAATCGAGCTATTTTGTAGAACGAAACACTGACAATATTACTGAATATTTAATATTTACCAAATGAGATTCATTTGTTTGAGTAGTTTCGGTCAGTTCGTTTCTTAGGTCAGGTTCAGTGATACCTGTCATTGTTCCTTCGTGATTGGTAGGTGTTGTTTCAACAATCGAGCTATTCTGTAGAATGGAACATTAGCAATATTACTAAATATGAAATATTATTCAAACAACGCATCATTCGCCATACAATATTGTCAGGATTGATGAGTGAAGTGAATTCATCACTTAGTTACATAATTTATATTTGCACAATGTGATCAACGAATAGTGATTCAGATTATTTGCTATCGATTTGACATTCAATGTGATGAGTACACATTATTCGTCAACTAATGAAATTTGTTTCCTCGTTGTCACGTCTTATCACAATCTGAACATTATTCAACAAAATTATAACTGACGGCTTTATTGAAGCAATCAATCCAGGATTCGCATATCTCAACAGGGTATCGAAACACCTCTTTCTTAACTTCAGCAAAGAGAGTCTATGAAATATCTCTCACTATCTTATAATGCTACCCAATTTTAAGCAGAATATGCTTCATCATTGAAGCTTATCTCATCTGCATTTTCAGTTCACGTAGATATACGGTTTCATATTGAACATCGTGAAACGCTGCACATTCCTTTAGTTGAACATAAGCATGTTCTCAGGCGTAAACATCGGAAAACACTCTTAATGATTGTTGAATATTCGTATGAAAACAGCATTGTACCTATATCTGATTAAACATCGTTAATGTATGCAATACCTCCGTCTGTTCCACTACCAAATGTTAAGCATTGGTTATCCAAATGCCTTGCTGCTCCTCGGTTTTTTTCTCTCTGTCTTCAGAACCTTGCTCTGAGGGTGAAGCTATGTAACCTCTGACATCTGCAACAAGCTCGACGAACGCGCTCTCCCAAGGTCATAGTTTGTACCAGGCTCTCAAAAAGTGTACTTTATAACAACTATAAACTTAAAAAGCTGCATTCCATAAATAATTAGCACGACCAAAAACCCTATTACACTTTTTGTCGAGATTGGATCTGATATGTAACGTGGACGCGATGCCCCTTTGGAAAATATTTTGAAGAAAACACATTATATCTGAACGAATGAACTGCTATCAACTTTTATAGATTATATTTACTAAACAACCCTGATTGGGATGCATACTATGAACCAGTATATCCCGTAACTTTTAGATCATGCCTGTAAAAATGGCGTGTACCTGCCCTTGCAGAAATATATTATTATTATTTATGCACTGAGAAAAGAATAAAAATCATCAATTATTACTTAGTTTCGTACTCACGCCTGTTACTTGTAAAGCAGCATAGGCCGCAGACCAGCATTCTTTAACCCATTCTCTCCTGAACCTTTTTTCTAGTTGTATCCACTTTTTGTTCATCCTTCTCATGTCTGTCTCCCCTGCTTGCTGTAATGTATTATTTGGTCTTCCTATTTTCATTCGGCCTTCGGTATTCCATGTGAGCGCTTGTTTTATGACGCATTTGGGTGTTTTCCTTAATGTGTGTCCCAACCACTTCCAGCGCTTCTTCCTGATTTCTTTCTCAACTGGAATCTGGTTTGTTCTCTTTCACAGTAAGTTGTTGCTGATAGTGGCTGGTAAACGGATTCGAAATATTTCGAGTAGATAACTGTCAATAAACACTTGTGTCTTCTAGATGATAGCTTTCGTAGTTCTCCAAGTTTTCAACCCATACAGCATTACTGTCTTGACATTTGTATTGAAAATTTTGATCTTGGTGTTGGTTGACAGACAGTTGTTTTGAGTTGCAGATGTTCTTCAGTTGTGAACTTGCTGCTCTTGCTTTCCCGATCCGCGTCTTCACATCTGCATCAGGTCTACCGTGTTCATCGGTGATGCTGCCCAGATATGTAAAGGTTTTCACATCCTGCAAAGATTCTCCATCAAGTGTAATTATATTGTATTGTATCAAATAATCTTGCTTTCCTCTTCGTGTATGTTGAGACCTATCGCTGCTGAGGCTGCTGCTTCACTAGTCGTCTTCTCCAGCACTTGTTGCTGCGTGTGCGACAGAAGAGTCAGGTCATTTACAAAGTCCAGATCGTCCAGCTGCATCCTAGCTGTCCACTGTATCCCGTTCTTTCCTCCAGATGTTGACGTCTTCATGATCCAGTGAAATGCTTTCTCGTAGTCAATGAAGTTGATGTAGAGTGATTAATTCCACTCAATTGATCCTTCTACAATGATCCGTAGTGTTGCGATTTGGACATAACACGACCAATCCTTACGGGATCCAGCCTGTTGGTCTCGAAATTCGGCGTTCACGGAGTTTTTGATTCCGTCTAACAATACCCCGTTGAAGACTTTCAGTGATACTGAGAGAGGAGTAATGCCCTTTTAGCTTTCATACTTGTCAAGATTTTCTTTCTTTGGTATTTCGATCAGACGTCCTTCTTTCCGATCTGTTGTTACTTGTTTTTCATCCCAAATCTTATTTAAGAGAATGTGGAGTATCTTTGCTTTTAGTGCCTTTGCTGGGATGTTGACTGGTCCCGCTGATTTGCCGCTCTTGATTTGTCTGATGACCATGCTGATGTCTTCAATTGTTGTTGGGCCAACATCAATTGTGAGGTCCATGGGTGCTGCTTCGATGTTGGGTGTGTTCAATGAGGCTGGTCGATCCAAGAGTTCTCTGAGGTGTTGTACCCACCTGTTTCGTTGTTCTTCAATGTCGGTGATTACTTTGCCTACCTTGATTTTCACTGATCATTTCGGTTTACGATAGTTTACAGCGAGTTTCTTTAATGTATCATACAATTGTCTCTTATTTCCTTCTCTTGCAGCCTTTTCCGTCCTCATTGCTAAATCTTCCACATATTTACGTTTGTCGGTTCTGATGTTCCTCTTCACTTGCTTGTTGACTTCTGCGTATTCTACTTGTACTTTGGCTTCCTCTTCTCTTGTTCGACTGGTTTTGATTTCTGCTTTTTTGTTTCTTCTTTCTTCAATCTAAAGCACTGTATCAACGGTGATCAATTCCTCGTGATGGTGCTTCTTGTGGCTCAGGACCTCCTGACATGTTGAAATGGTTGCCTCCTTGATCCTTTTTCAGTTTTTCTCCATAGTAGTTGCCTCTCCATTGAGTAGATCATGAAAAGCCTGGATGCTGTTGCTGAGGGCTATCTTGAATTCGTGGAGTTTGTCAGTATCCCGAGGAAAAGACGTATTGAACTTTTGTGATGTTGTCCGCCTCGTTGTCCAGTGCTTCTTAAGTTTTGATTTCATCTCGGCGACCAGGAAGTGATGATCTGATGCTATATCAGCTCCTCTCCTTGTTCTCAAATCCTTCATAGTCCTCCTGATATGGTCGATTTGGTTCTGTGTGGTGTGATCAGGTGAAGTCCATGTGGTTTTGTGAATTCAATTATGTGGGAATATAGTGCCACCTATGACCATTTTATTGAAGGCATAGGGATTTGCGAACCTCTCACCATTTTCCTCCCTTTCTCCTAGCCCGTGAAATCTTGGTATCTAATACTGTCCATTTCAACCTTGATATTTAAATCTCCCATCAGAATGGTCAGGTCCTTTGTCGGGCACTTGTCGACGATCAATTGCAGCCTATTGTGGAATTAGTTTTAAACGTCTTCATCGTGGTCATTGGTGAGCGCATAGCATTGGATGAGGTTCATTGTAATGCCCTCTCTCCTTGTTTTGAAGGAAGCTTCGAAGATCCTTGGTCTATGAAATTCACATTCTATGAATGCATTTTGTGCTTGTTTGTATAGCATCAGTGCAAATCCTTGTGTATGCGAAGCATTTTTTCTCCATTGCCGGAGTATAACAGAAACTCTCCTGAAGCTATTCGTTGATTTCCAACCTGAGCCTCACTGATCCCAAGGATACACAGGTTTTATTTCCTCATTTCTGCAGCAATTCGGAAGACTCTTCCGGTCTCCCACATTGTCCGGACGTTCCATGTACCAATAAAAATTGTTGCTCTGGTTGTTAGCAGGTGCATCGGCCTCATGACTTTCACTGAATCTCGGCTTTCTTCATGAGGCGTCATAATTCTTCCTTTAGTTCCCGGAGCAGACTTTTAATGGTTTGAATGAATTTTTACGACTGATGAGTTGGTTTTCTACGGGATGGTGTCCTTAACCTCATGCTAACCCATCCTCGTTCATCCGGGCTATCAACTGACAGTAGCCCCCTGGAGGAGCTGGTTATCATAAATTATTAGTAGCAATTAAATGTTCTTTCGAGTAAATAGATATACAATGTGTAATATGGTGATATCAAAAACAATCTATGGAATCTACCACTTACTTACTTCAACCTGGCAACCATTTACTTTGAGTTCATGATTATCCTCATCACTACTGGCAGTGCATATATCGTACTTTTTACACCAAATACACTTTATATCCGATGTTGTTGCTTCTTGACATGGATTAATCGAATTGTGTTTTGGACAATCTTCAGTGAAAATAATGAAGTGATTGCATGTCAAGTTATCAAACAAAAGATAAGTGAATTACATAACATATAACTGTAACTCGACGATACAATGGTGATTTCAGAATAAAAGGATTATTTCATACATTGAGAATTTGTCATCACATTCCGCAATGCGAAATTCAGCACGCCTTCAATGTCATTCACATTTCGCGACAACATCTCAGGATTCAATAACACTACGTTGAATGTAAAACGGTGAGTTTTGACGTACCGATTTCGTAGATTAAAAATGACTCTTTGCATTGATAAAATGTACACACTATGCTATCACCGAGTTAAGTGAAGCCAAATGCATTCAATTTCGTATAGTTATCGAATCTCTTTCCATGACATGTCTTATTATGTAAATGTATATTGAACACGGTTTCCACACATGAGAAGTGGTGAATAACATTGTGAACTCACACTGACTACTTTGTAATCCGTGCAAGAAAGCCAGGTGTCCCTGGACAGAAAAGTCATTTATAACTATGTTCAATCAATCAAAAAACAAAGGAAGAGTGACAGTGTTTCTCATCTCTTCGCCGACGTTTTCTTTGGAACAGTTTCAGTCGCAATACTCTTATGAGACGTTTTAAACTCAGTTGCCACATTCTACTCTGTGTGCTGCCACCTAACACGTCAGGCTAGTTGGATAATGAATATTCATCGATAATTAGTGCTATTTTATTCAACGAATATTGAAGTCGATCTGAGCATCAGGTTATAGAATAGTTATCTCAGTCGTCGTGATCATGTTTCAATAGTCTAACATATGATGAACTAACATGGGTTTGTGCTTACCCATTGTATATAACAATTAGAATGAAAACAATTTGGACACATGAAAATGTCCAATACTTTTGAAACTGTACAATTATCTACTGACTATCATAAGTTGGAACGTGAACACGTGACTTATCTGTAGAATCAATTTATCGGATGAAAAGGATAAAGAATAGTGTTTGGAAATTAAGATATTGTTTCTAAGGTAATTTTAATTTCAAGGAGTGTTTCTGTGATTTCAATACCTCAACAACTTTTGATATCGCGTGAACCAATTGAAATAACGACGGACGCTTCCATCTCATCCATCGATTAGTCACATTTTGTTTAGGTGAAATTCATCAAAGTGAGGACTTCCAAAGTAGTTCAAAAGGTGCCCCTCATCGTTTCAAGTTTTCAACAGCGACTTCACATGTAGTGTAACGTCGGTTGAGACTGGTATGTAGATAATACTTATTAACTGAATGATATTAAACATGAAGTTCTCAATTTTACGAAATAAAAATGATGCATTCAGGCGTGCATATAGTCAACTCTTATAAAATCAGTTTAACATACCCCCGAGAACTTCATACTCTACCAACGTGCCACTTTGGATCCATTTTTCAGGAACGTTTGTTCGAGCCGGTTTTTTATCTTGCGTAATAAATTGTTCACAGGAAAAAGACCGAAATTTTGTTGACGAAGCAACCGTTAAAAATATGCACACATATATATATATCCATCCGCATATCAACGGTGAAGAAATTCACACAACTTGGTATTACTATGCGCTATATCAGTATAGATAAGCGTAAGCAGACGTGGATCATGAAATTCTTTGTTGATGGAATATAGTACAGAAAACGGAAACAAAACGATCACGAATTCATGACAACAACGCAAATCGTTTTTGTGACAGTACCAAGGATAATGGTTGTTGAAATGAAAACACAAGTGGTTGATTTATATTTACGTAAATTCAGTGATCCTCTGTTCAAAACACTTAATCACAAACTCTAGATATTTTCAGGATTAGCTTGTACCATGATCATTCATCACACATGATACCATAATTTTTCTTCAAGATGTCTCAAGACTTAATTGAAGTTCAATTTTTAAAAACCGGTGACGTTTGGAGTATATGAAAAGCAATCCAATTTTATTTCGCACAACTTTGTACAACACTTCAATAACAGTCCAATCAATCGATTTTTAAAACGAAACAACTGATTAAGGTAGACTGTCTGTGAGATATACAAAATCGACATGATAGATAAAGGCGAGTTTCTAAGTTGACATAATAATTATTGGGTGTAAATAGAGAAAGGGATATAGATAACAGGTAAATGTTTATGCAGGTCAGTGTAAAACAGAATATAACTTACGTTGGTTACCTTCATTAATTCCACACGTAATTCTACCAATCAAGCTCGATTTCACTTGATTTCCCTTGATCGCCTTAGAAACCTGGAATAAAGTAATGGAAATGTGAATCAAGATATGTCAACACACAACCTACATAACAACCAACCAACAATTGAACGCATGTGTCGTCATTCACATTATCGTATTCAAAGACAAAACGTCTTATTTACGGTAAACGTACTGATCTCCCCAGTTTCCTCAGACATGTGCTTCATGTAGTCTACAGAAGTAAACTCACTCACATCAGTTGCCAACCTGAGTAAAGTTTGTTGGGTGATCTATCTATCTATCGCAAAATGGGGCGACAAACGACATGTTTACCTGTCCGTTCAAAGTGAATGTGACTGCTGCCAGAAGATGTAACCGTTTGAAAATGCTCATATCATTCTACTACAGTTCATTTTTTAAGAGAATTCTTTCCATAACCTTTTAGGGCGTCAGCACTTTGCGGGAGCTAAGCGTCTCTTAGAGAACGATCGACTTACGTTGCTCAACCTTCCTTCTTATTATCATTGTGGTCTGCGTCAACTACGTCAAATTGTGGCACAAAATGCTAATTCAAAGTCCACTTATCACACTTATAGTAAGCATTTTGACCTCCTCAGTTCTCTTAGAACTATGCTCCATTCAGTATACGAAGATATTCTGACTCACTTCAGTCGGTAGCGATTCACTTCTCATAAATCATTATTTTAAAAAAACTGCTAAAACATAGTGTATCATTAAGAGGTAAATATTAAGGTCATATAGTCGGTGTGCACATTGCGAAATTATGATATCCTTCTATCTAGTTCAATGTTTCTTGAAGCATTCGACGGTACTGATATGCAAAAAATAAGAGAATAATCTGAAGTAATTTAGATAAATAAATATTTCCATTCAATTGAGCAACTTACTTCCTCATAATAGAACGCTATTTTCCCATTTGGATATATCATACTGGTTACCTTGAATGTAAGACTTGTAAACAGAAGACTATGGATATTTAGTATTTGAGCATATCATTGTTAGATATGACACTGTATATGTCTACCAACAATCTGTTAAGATTTAGGCGGATATTCACTTTGTTATGCCAAATATTTTCTCCACTTGAACTTGTATTGAATATATTCTAGTGAACGTCAAGTAAAAGAAACAAACACTCATCCTTCAAAATTAATTTCATATGACTAGTTTCTGAAACAATTAATCGTCAAACCTTTAAATAGATCTGATAGTTGGTGAAATATTCACATTGGCGTGATATTCACTATAGTTACTCAGGGAACAAACGACTCTTAGTAAAAATCACATAAGCTGTGGAGTTTTTGTTTACGAATGGAACATGGTGACGTAGTTATTTATGCAACGCCATGGTTTATCAGTGTTCAGTATAGAAGGGAAATGAATAGTTCCAGAATAATCGACATAAGGATTTCTTAATTTGAACGAATAATAATAATAACTGTGTGGTATGTAACACAAATTTACTTATTTTGAAATACGGACTTCCAACCAAGTTTCGCTGAGACCTGATAACGAAAATATATCTCCTCATTAATTTATCTATTAGTGAAACGTGATTATGACCTCATTTATCCATACTTATCTATTCGTTACACGTCAAAACTAGTTTGTTTCTGTTAACGTCAACTGCTTTTTAGTTCCCAATCAATATGTCTAAACTATCAATACATTACACTGTATGACTTCTGTCAATTTCTAAAAAGAACTCAATTAAGCAAATATAACAGCGAACGTCCGAGCAATTACAATGAATGCTGGTGTGAGTGTTATTATTTCACGTATGATGAAAAAGTCATTTTATGAATACATAATTTCATCATCATCTTGTTCATGATAAGTCTGTTTGATAGCCAACGATTCCTCTGAAGTAATAATGAAAATGAAAAAAAAATCGTGTTTATGTATATCTGCATATTGAATGATCTGCCTCTTACTATAAACATACATGTTAATACAGAATATGCTTTGACACGTTTCATCATCTTCATTTCGAAAATGAAGTGAAGCGGGTCAATTAAATGAGAGTTTCAATGATCCTAACTATTCTATCAATGATATGATTAGGGTATAATCCAATTGACTGAGAAAAATGTCTAAATTCTGAAGCTCTGGTTAAATATGCATTTAGCTAACCAAGCAACCGGTATTATCTATACAACAATACGCATACTAAATGATTTTCTGAGATTCTGTTATCACAATGTAATAGAAGTCTGACAACTCTTGATTGTCGTTCGATTTATTATTTCTACAAAAAATGATTTTTTTGTTTACTCATAACTAAATCTCTGTTTTACTTACCATTCTCACTTGACCATAATGAATATGTGTTGTGAACACATTCTACGTTATCAGATCACACAAACATCATAATCACTGTCTACTGGTCAATCATCATGACAAAATCAAGTTCAACATTAAGTCATCTATGCAAAATAATAGTGAGAATTATAAGAACAAAACATTATATCATTGATGAACTTACTCCCATTTGAAATCTCGAAGTTATTCTCAGAATGGCTTTTCAAAAAATTATCGATTTGTCCTACGAAGTCTTCTTTGTACATACTTATCGAATTTGTGTTTATCGAAAGAAAACATGAAATTTGCGGTAATTTAATGACAGTCTTTGAATTTAACTGGAAACTGAAATGTACCGCATGAACTCTAATTAGTCTTCTGTAAGGCGTCAAACTATTTACAACTTGAGCAAATTTAGATATCCGTTGAAGTTTGGATTGTTAAAAAATACATATAATTAGTTGACTGGAGAATTCAAAGCGCTTTGATTCATGAAATGAAGTGTGTATTAAAAATGCAGTAACGATTTTAGTTAGGAGAAAAAGATGCTCTTACCAAAACTGTCTATCGAAAGTTCACGGACGTCAGTACCGTAAAATTTAGACACGAATGGAGGAACGACAGGCTAAAAATATGCGAACATATAAATTTATACCTTCGTTGTAAAATGTAGTTAACTTACCTGATCAATAACCAATTTCTCGAACCCGTCACTTATTACTGGAAGAGCCTGGTTAGGCCGTATTAGCTGAGAGTAGTAATAATAATGAGACTGAATATGTGACTTTGAATCTGACTGATTACTTACATATTCATAAGAATTATTCTCAAATATCACTTTTTTATAATTCTCTAATTGAAGTCTTGTGCAACTTTCATGGCAAGTGATTAATTTCGAAACTAAGAAGATCATCGAGTGGATAGATATCAATTGACCGAATGACAGAATATATCTAAAATGGTTCAGAATAACAAACCAGCTTTATTCTATTGAAACAAACTACAATTCATATAATACACTCACTTGCCTTAACTGTACAGCCAACACTCACCTCATTTTCTTCTTCCAAATGTTAATAATTGCTGTTAGAAACTGTGGAGTTTATATAGATTTTTGAATGTTTGTTTCTGTCTACCTGTTTATATGATTCCAAGTGACCATGAAGACGATCTTATTTCATAACATCATATGATTATTCTTAACCAATCAATGTGGTAGATGAACTCATCGTTATGCAATATTCTTCTAGCTATTGTGATACATAGGCTAAAATTCCTCCACGGTTGGTTGAAATTTGTGACTCTTATTGATGAAAACTATTATGAACATGATTAGTAATACTTCAATCTAAGTCATTGGTTTGTCCGTAGTCCAAAATATGTGCTCAAATTTCATGAACAAACATTTTGTTGCTTGTAAGAATTCGTGAATTGATTGTCAATAGTGCTTTGTTTTGATTTGATTGATTGAAATCAAATGAGCAAAAACATTTTTGATTGGATGTCTAAATTTAAATTTTAACATCCAAATTTAATTTTAATAAATTGAATTATATCGGACTATTCCAACATCGTTGAATGTGGGATCGTAAGTTATGAATAAAGTCAGATCAATTCTATTTGATCGCCGTATTACCTGTTAATTGATATGAATATCAATAGAGATAACAGTCGTCTTATTCACCACATAGAAGTGAAAGTGATTGTGTTCGCTTATTTCGATATAAGTGCTCAAAGACGGAAATGAAAGAAAGATGATGCGTTCCAGCGAAAGTGAAATGGTAAAAATTGAAAAGATTTCTCTATCCGCACACAGATTTTTACTTAAAATAGTGATCACTAAACCTGAAAGCTAATAAAAGTGTTAATATACAAGAAGAAGATTAGCATCTATTTTGGCATTTCAATGAATAAGTTTCTCAATTCTTGTGAGCTTGCTTTAATTGTCAGCTGTATTGATTATACTAGTGAATCACTATACGTGATCAGTCGATTACTGACGAACAAAAAACAGTACACACTTTTGTAAATGAATAATAATACCAGCGGTAAACATTTCAAGATTGAAGAACGTGATGATCAGTATTAACTAAGTTGTATCGCATGTGAACAGAGTTCATGTACAGTAATAAAGAATATAACGATTAGTACATGTAATTCAAAATTGACATGATCACATTTACTAGGACAACAAATAATGTATATCGCTGAATACAAAAATGTGTTAACATAAAAGCAAGTACACAAGGGTCAGCAGTAACCGAGCTGAATGTAGTGTTTATATTTCACGCATGACGAAACAAAACTGAACCATTCAAATCCTTTTTCGGTTGTCCTGAACACGACCTGCATTGAGCATTTAGTTACCAGTTCACTCAAGCGTCCTCTCTAGGATAACACGTTTTCCGATGATCGTTTGGTTCATGACATATTGTTCCTCATGACATATCTCGGTAGACAGTGTCTCTTTTCAATCATCGTGATTTATAAGTGTTAGTATCGATTCCACGAAATTGGTATTGTTTTATTCGTGGAGATGATCATTGTGTTGTGGCGTGCTTTACGACTCTTGTTTAATCAGCAATAACTGATCCTCTCCACATCGATTGATGTGGCATCTGACACTTTTCACTGACATCTAAGTTTGTGCAATGGGATACATTTGCTAAGTACAATTATTCATGTTTCTATCAAACATCTGACGGTTTGGAGGCTAATTATTTCGCTAGAGTGTAACATTTCAACTCTAGATACAGCACTTTCATACACTACATGACATTTTCAATACAATTTGCCCAGCGACAGTAGTGATCCGAATACAGAGTCATTTTTATTATTGCAGCAGTTACGTCCAATAATGGTGCATAACAATTTGAACCTGATTCTTACCACTAGTTAAACATTTAAAGAATTATGGAGATCGAGACAGTAGTACGAAAATCACTTAGTGAATTAATACAGAAGACATAAAAATAGCCATTAGATTCATTTTCAAGAGCACAATTCAAAAGAGAACTGAATTTTTCTGCCGACTCGATAGTTAGTAGTTACTTTCCGAACGTAAAATTCATAATTTTAGTAGGATTTGATCTCTTTGAAAAAAGGTAACGTGGTTGCAATGCGTCATTTGTCAGTCCCGATGACTGTAGGCGTTCCCCCATTTCGTTGAACGAGAACCGTCCTTCTGTTCAGCGCTTACTAAGCGTTCATTAAACGTCTTTTACCATAGACCTAGGGACACAAAGACGCCTTTCCAAATTCAAGTTTGTCAACACTGGCGAAGATACCGTGTTACTGAGGTACCATAGATATCTGTTACCTATTGTTTGTTTGATAAAAGCTAGAAAGTCTCCGCAAGACCTGATTTCTACGTTCTTTTACAAAACCATGCTCAATAGAGAAAACAATCGGCTTTTAGAAATCCCCTGATTCCTTGGCTTTTATTAGTTTTTCAAATTCGCGTTGTGATACTTTTAAACTTCTTAAATTCAATCTTTATGACATTGCGTTAGCTGGTGAACCTTTAGTTGCTATGAGATATCGATCAGCGTATTTGAGATCTGCATTATTGTGAGATATATTCGTCAGCTTATTCAAACTCTGTTACCACGTATTTATTTGGATGGTACTGGATTTACTATATAAAATGCATAGAAACGGTTCGTCGACTAACTCTCTTCCTTCTATCGAACAACAACTGTCTGTGTGTTTATTTCATTGTAAATCAACTGGAGCAACCAAGGTCTTTACCATTTCGTCTTTCGTCACTTCCGGGAGGTGCGAAACTAATTTCTGCCTTCTCTCTGTAACTAATCGTGCGTCTCTCTTTAGGTCCCAGACCCAAAATAACTGACTCTCTGTAGGAGATAAGCCAATACATGGAGTTGTCACAGACAGACAGAGAGGTCGTTCTATAATTAGCTCATTCCAAATCCAGAAGCTTAATATCAATTTTTATCCGTGTCGATATACGTTTCACTGTTTCAGCATATAGAGAGAGGTAAGCGTCTATTGGTGGACGATTGATATATGCTGCGTCACATGTACGCCGACCATTTTTGTAGTCTGTCATCCAGAGTTAGCTTTGTTCATTACCGACATTAAATACTTATCCTTTTCTTCAAAAAATATTGATCCCATTGTGTCGTTCATGTTTTGGATTTCTCATCCGTTATTGAAGTACGGTATATTGATTTGATTGCAATTTACGAACCCGAATTAACAATAGATCCAAGCTCAGATTTGGAACTGAAGTTCATTCGCAATTTGCAGATAATCGCCTCAAATGTCAATCTAACAATTATTATAACAATTGCAAAACAAACCCTACAGTTTTCTAGGTTCCTAGAGGAAAAACTCTCAAATACCAAATAGAAGGCAATCAGAAACCAAAATGCCAGAAAAACATGGTATAAAAAAACAAGTTTAAAAGTCTAGTAAAAGCAATACTTCGATTGTATTCTATATAAACGTTTTTATCAGCCTAATGTCTTCAGTTCTCCTATAACACCTATCATTTAGGATCATGTTATTTAACTGCGGATCGACAACCATACACGTCGTAGCAAAAAGAACAGAAGTCCTCACACTTGTCGTTTTCATGTGATTCAACATTGCCTTATGGAAGTTATGTTTATTATTAACAAATAATACACGTATAATTGAATATATGTATGTGAACAAGTCAAACAAAAAGACAGAAATCATAACGATAAAAATTGATACAATGTTGTAGCATAAATCAGATTTACTGAATGACGCCACAATACCTATTGTATGTTGAATATCGTGAGTACTAGTTCACAACAATAATTATAATCCACCTTAATGATCGGAATTGATTTGAATGGTTGCTGATTTACGAATTTAGTGGCGTCGCGTTTTCATGTATGTTTTTATCAAATCTGTCGTGCAATATTTCCCAGACTAATCTTAATGCATCGTATGACACTGGTTCACATAACTAAAATCAGATAACTCTCAGAAAAGATTAAATTTTAGAAATGCAATGCAAAGTATTGATTATAGTCTAATATTGTATATTACATGTCACTAAGTCACAAGCACACTAAGAGATTTCGAGAAGAAATACAAATGCAAGAGAATGAGAACCAATAGTTACATTGACGAAGGAAGAGTCGATTGAAACACATAAATATGTACATAGAAAAGTGAACTTATCATTGAGCGATTCAAAAGAATAACACTTAGAGCAGTGAGATGAATATGTGTATAGACTGTGTCACCTGATCAAATAGACATGTTCATGCAGATATGATGATAGAAACAAATTGTCACTTCTTTTATGATACTGTCTGAGAATTATGTCAAATGTAGGAGTTTCCGAAGATAAGCACGAGAAACGAGTTTTGTATACATTTCTTGATATCAGTTGCTTTTATTTTGTTTATTTTCATAGTTTTTACGCTTGCCATAAACCATTGAACAAAGTCGTTTATTTGCATCATCTTGAACACACACTACCTTTCCATTTTGTATCGCTCATAGCATGATACTCTTCTAAACGCTCGTGAATACACTGGTGTACACAATTCTCTTCATTGCCTGTGGTTATGATAATTAAACTGTAAAACATCTGTTATCTACATTTATAGCCTAGATCTATATTGTCATTATATTCTACGTCTGACTATATCTTGTTGTGACAACAAACTCATTGGAATTATTGATTATTTATCATTGTGGATTATGGTATCGAATGCAATTCAAACACGCCAAGCCTGATGAATACAGTTACGTCCGAAAAATTTTCTTTTTGTTTATAAATTGCAATGAGTATATTAAAACTTTTGAACATAATAACTTCATCGCCATTTTTGAGTTAATATAATTTTGAGTCCATAGCAAGTTTACAAACTTAAATGTAAACAGACATAAACCTATGTGAGGTATTGATAACGGATAGAGAAATATTACACAATTAATTAGGTTGATGTTGATTTAAACCTCAAAGTTCCACTTATGAAAAAAATTGAACGTTTGGAAAATCGAAGGTTCACTGGCCTGTTTTCTGTCTGAACGCGTTCATTCTCCATTGATATTATTATATTTCGTAAACGAGTTTCACAGCGATTTGTTTTTATTTGAAGTCAGATGATTACAATATTTTCCACACAAATATTCCTTTGCCTGCACAAATGAATGACAACCATAAAGCGATATTGCTGCATGTGAATTTGTTATCATGTGATGGAATTGTATTGATGTGCACACTTCAATCCCCTACAGTTCATTTTCCAGGAGAATTCTTTCCATAATATGTCCTGTTTACCTCAACATGGTCAGAACGAATTCAGTTCAACGCACATGAAATCTATCAACTCAGCTTCGTTTTCTGGTTATCACAAATCTCTTGTTTTTCAAATAAATGAAATAACAAACATTGATAAACAAATAACTACACATTGTCAACTGATTGCAATTTTCATCACTGAATTACTTTTGTAAATTGTGCAGTGTAAGTTTTGAACAGCGTATCTTCAGATGACTAACATATTCATATAATCTCTTAGCACATCACAAAATGTTGGTCTCTTTCTATCATTTTTAGACCTGTCGATCAAACTGAATTTCACACATAATTCACCATATCAACTGATTCAATTTATTTCGGAAAGTGAACATGTTCATATTAGTGGAATAATCAACTCCTCAATGAAAGACTGATCTCTGCATCCAAAACTGAAACGACGGTAAATGATTCAGATGAAATCCGACTCAACAACAAAGGCAAGCGTAGTTGAAAGAAGACAGTCCATCTCGCCATCCACAGATAACCAATCCAGCAGTATATTCCACCATGATTCTATTAAATTATTTCATTCGACAATTTGTCCGTGCCACTCATTATATTTTCCTCCACCTTTTCATTGTTCTTCATGTGGACAACTATCTCACATGACTCTGTTTTTTGGGAAACTTGAGTACAAGGCACCATGGTGTCGGTTGATAAGTTGAACCTCCATAGTTTATTCTAGCTTCCGTATAAGACATTTTATTCATTCATCACCAGTCGAATTTTGACTCTCTTTAGGATTACCCTATGGATTCCGACTTCTTTCGTGTGATCTTATTTGCGTGTACGGCCTGCCCTCTAACTAATTTTTGATCTGGCTAAAGTATCAATTACCACCTGGTTAAATCGAGGTGACTTATATCTCTTCTTCAATGCGCGTCATTTCACTTCGTTTCTTCGATCGTTTTTTTGGATAAATGATTATATGAAGTAAAAGTTTCGAAATCTATTCATGTATTTGAAATACCCAATTCCGTTATTCACTGAGGCAAATGAAGTGGAAAATTATATGCGAGGATTGAGTACACGAAGATCTCAGTATCAATCAGTAATATTCCATATGTTGTCATATATAGGGCCAATAACTTGATGAAGCCGCCCACGACGAACTACGTCAATCAATAAGCTTCCTCACTATTGTCGAACTAACTCAGAAAACCCAAATCGATCTCTAAGTTTACGTTTTGAGCGAAGCAAGTGTTCCATGACATAGAAATGCTCAAATCATATTATCTTATCGACGATTTGTCCTTGTGTCACAACGTCTCACTGATCCATCAGGCAGATTGTTTAATTATGGTTCAAATATTTATCATAATCGCATTGTCACATCAATGTCTTATTTTCACCTTATGTGGAGTCATTATTTTTGCTCGCACTGATATTATATTAGGACATTTACTCGATCGTATCACACACAGAATAATGTATAATATTATGAACTTTCCATCCAGGTTACGACATTCGAAACTCACGGGAACATTTTTATTATTCAAACGCGTAATTTATCTGCTGCAAGTCGGTTCGTTCTACTTTTCTCCTCGTTTTCAGACCAATCGCCTTTTATTCTTGTTTTTCCTCATCCAACTTCCGCTACCAGGCAATCTATTCTAGACTGCTGTTATATACTACTTATGTCGTAGATGATTCCAAGCCGATTCCGGACATTTGTTAAAACCCTGAAGAATTATAGAGATAGAGTATTATCGAAAATGAACGGCAAATGGGTAGAGAATAGATAAATATGGCTATTAGATGGAAGAACAAGTACAGAATTCATACGATAACTAATTTTTTTTTTGTAGAATATATTGTAAGCTATTCTTGTCCGAATATGCCTTACATAGTCTCAGTAGGGATTAATCTCACTGTCTTCTACGAATCCTTGAATCCTCGAGAACTTTGTCTTTCAAATTGCTGTTGTGATGCCTTCAAAACTCTCGTATCTTAACATCATGGCTTTGCACTAACTGGTGAACCTCTGATATATTCGTTGGATGAGCATACTCTGACAACTGTGATGTATTTGGGTCAGACTGGTTTTTAACTAGCACGAATTTCACAGACACAGGACCAGTGATCCCTCCTTTTACCTTAGTGGGAAGATCACCATTTATGTGTCGATATCCTCAGGAATAAGCTGGAAGGCACGACGCTGATATCTAACCTATATCTCTAAATATTTGTGCTTAAAGCAGTCAGTCTTTTTTAAATTTCGGTAGAAAAATGAGGAGACGGAGTTGATCTGAAAATTGTGATGTGCTTGTGTTAAACATTTATAACAATCTGATCAAACTTATACTTTTCAATGCATTTTTAAGGAAATTGTCAAAGCTGAATTGATTAAAAGTTCAAGTGAAAGGAGGAACAACTGGAAGGTGAAATATTTACATTGTATAGAAAGAATAAGAAATCATCGCCTTATCGTAGACCATAGAATGACCTAAGGGTTATCGGGGTAAATTCAAAGTTACGACAGAAATTAATTTTTTGCACAAAAGAGGCTAAGGCCTCAGTAAATCTCAGAATTCGTCATTTAATTCGTATGAGCCTTTTATTAGAATCGATCATTCTTCTCACGTTCTCCATATTTCACAACACCAATGACTTAATCTACATCGTTCATTTTCAAGAATATATTTGACTGTCGCATGTCATATAATTCCGACATATTTGTTAGCTGCTCGTTCACTGGACAACCTGCTGAGGATATTGGCGGTCTAACAACAAGCGCATGAACATACGCCGAAAGCGGCATGATTTTAGGTATATCAACTTTGTCAACGGTTAGAGAATGTGTCGTTCACATAAATAAGTAGTCATACTCCCGGTGATAGGAACTTGTGTCCTCATTACGCAGCATATTGTTAGGATATTCACAAGAATATCCCAAAAATTATCTCGAATGTAAAATGGTATGTTTTCAGACTCTTCACATAATTCGCATGTTATTTCCTATTGGCCATTATTTACAGTGTCCTAACTATGACTTTCATGTGTCGTTTCCCTATTGGTCAATTTTGAGTCGTCCTAATTATAACCTTCACGTGTCCTTCCTTTCCATTGGTTACCGTTAATAGTCATCGTAACTGTATAAATATGCCTTGTCTGTAAACCATTGTTGTTCTGCTGCTGACCCCATAAACAATTCTCATTTAACGGCTGTGTTCTGATTTATTGGAGTTGGGGAACAGTATTGGGGTCGAACTAGGATATCTGAATTTGGTCAATCGGTAGAATTTCGCGTAGTCCTATCGCAACACGATATATTTCTCGTTATAACAATTTGGCGACGGAGATTTTGCAAACAAGTCGCTGACTAGCTATGGATCCAGTTAAATTAGAAGAATTGTTGAAGCAACAGTTGAAGCTGATGGAGATGTTTACTCAGACGCAGATCTCTTCTCGAGTTTCATGTACACCAACAATCCCTCAATCAGTCGACGGTATTACTAGTGGTATTTCAGAGTTTCTTTATGATCCTGATGCCAATATTACATTTGATACCTGGTTCAGACGTTATGAAGATCTTTTTAAAGTCGACCTTGCTGACAGAGATGATTCGTGGAAGGTGCGTCTTCTCCTTCGAAAACTTGGTCCATCAGAGCTTGATAAGTATTGCAACTACATTCTACCGCAGAACCCACGAGACCGTTCCTTCGATGCCACTGTTCAAACTCTCAGTCAACTTTTTGGTGACCATCATTCACTTTTTAATACGCGTTATCGCTGTTTAAAACTGGTCATGAACGAGTCCGATGACTTCTTAACCCATGTTGGCATTGTCAACCGTGAGTGCGAACGGTTCAAGCTCAAATCCCTTACCGACGACCAATTCAAATCCCTCGTATCCATATGTAGTCTTCAATCACCCAAATTCTCCGACATCAGAACTCGATTGCTGAACCGCCTTGAACAAGATCCAACGCTGACACTTAATGCAATCACCGACGAGTATCAACGCATTGTCAACCTGCAGCGTGACACCACTTTGGTCCAATCTGGGGGCCAGGGTGGTTCCGAAGTTCACGCTGTTCAACGTCAGAACAAATCTCCGAGATCGAAGACCTGTGCTCCTACGGAAGCCAGTGCTCCTTCTTTTTCTAATCACTCCAGACCGGTTCAGAAGAAGCCCCCCTCTCCATGTTGGCACTGTGGAGCCTGGCATTATGTGAAATTTTGTCCATTCAAACAGCAGGTGTGCGATCGCTGTCATAAAGTTGGTCACAAAAGCGGTTTTTGCCAATCCCATCGACCCAATAGTCGTCGAAATGCACAGACGCAACGTCGTCATACTAAAAAGCAGCTTCCCTCATCAGGAAGTTTAGCAGCAGTCTTCCACACCCATGCCGCCACGCGACGCAAATTTCTAACCCTCTCAATCAATGGTCAGCCAGTTCGATTGCAGTTGGACACTGCATCAGATATCACTATTCTGTCAAAAGAAACTTGGCGAACCTTGGGTCAACCTCCCATCAAACCATCTTCGCAGACAGCCGTTAGTGCATGTGGTGGTCATCTCCGCCTTCATGGTGAACTTAATTGCTGTATTTCGTTCAGAGGTACAACCTTCAAGGGTACGTGCTACATCACCAAATCCCCTCTCAATCTTCTGGGTTTAGATTGGTTCGAAGAACTTGGTCTTGCCAATCTACCTATCAGCACTATCTGTAATCAAGTAAAAACTCCTGCTACTACACAACAGCATGCTGCAGACCTCCAAAATCGATTCATCGAACTCCTCCAGCCTGGTTGGAAGCTACGAACAGTCCATAGTGCGATGGCACCCAGGCGAGTAACCCGGCAGAATCCTCGAATGCAGAACACTAGAATTCCCTACAAAGTTGGTGCGAAAGTGTATGTTCGGGACTATAGACATGGGTATGATAGATGGATAGAGGGTGAAGTCGCAAAGAGACAGGGGAAGGTCATGTATGAGGTCAGAGTAAACAAAGAAATCTGGACCAGGCACCATAATCAACTAAGGCCAAGAGAATCCAAGGAAAAAGTTGAAGTTACGAAATGCGTCCCACTCGATTTACTACTGGATACTTTCCAACTTCCGCCAATACCTACAACGGAGGCAACTCAGTCATCTAATCAAGCAGAACATTCTTCAAGTTCTCGGTCGTTACCTCGAAGGAGGTCGGCACGCAAACGCAGAAAACCAAAGAACTTTCAGGTAAACCCACGATTGCGTCGCTATTAATTTTTTCCAAGGGGAGGTGTTAGGATATTCACAAGAATATCCCAAAAATTATCTCGAATGTAAAATGGTATGTTTTCAGACTCTTCACATAATTCGCATGTTATTTCCTATTGGCCATTATTTACAGTGTCCTAACTATGACTTTCATGTGTCGTTTCCCTATTGGTCAATTTTGAGTCGTCCTAATTATAACCTTCACGTGTCCTTCCTTTCCATTGGTTACCGTTAATAGTCATCGTAACTGTATAAATATGCCTTGTCTGTAAACCATTGTTGTTCTGCTGCTGACCCCATAAACAATTCTCATTTAACGGCTGTGTTCTGATTTATTGGAGTTGGGGAACAGTATTGGGGTCGAACTAGGATATCTGAATTTGGTCAATCGGTAGAATTTCGCGTAGTCCTATCGCAACACGATATATTTCTCGTTATAACACATATGTTAATTATTCACAGCAGCAAATAACATATCATTACTTGTTCAGCGACAATCTATTTCGAACTTCAGTTATTGGTTTTTCAAATAATGATCTATACTTTAATATCACTCCGCATATCTCGTCTCCGTAATGACTCTTCTGCTCATCTGGTCATTCTAGTAATAAACTCAACAAGAACATGATGCGTCAGTTTGTGACACGAACAACAAGGTACACTGATATCTCAGTTGACTACTATCATCAATTGCAGTACAGTGATGAATATCATCCATGAATAGAGATATCATTTTACGGCTTCATCATTTTCATCCTACATAAATTCTATGTATGTAGACTGCAATAAGTTATTTGCTAATCGACTCTACTAAACATACTGTAGCTTATTAGAACATCTGACGAGACTAAACTACATGGATGAGCCAATCAGAAGCTTTCTCGAGTTTTCAAGGTCACGGCGCTACGTTCGGTACCTGATGCTTACGTACGGTTGGTTTACAACGGATTTTAGAGAAGACGTGATAATTCAGCGTCTACAAGAGAAGTGATCATTAGATTTTGGCGCGAAATTCAAATATCCATATGTTTAAATAGAGTTATGGCATTATAGCTGATGTCAGTTCGTGATGAAAACCCTAAGTATAATTCCTAAACTTAATCATGACCTGTGAATCATAATTTGAATTCTTCACACACAGGTTTATAACCCTCATTTAGTCTTAGTTATTATGTTGACACTCTCAGAGTCACTCTAGCGTCACTCCAAGGTCTTCCATAATTTATAGTCTCATCTTTAACCCTAAACCATAACCTTAAACCTTAACTCTAACCCTAAACCCTGAACCATACCAACATACCGACAACATTGAAGCTATGTGATCAAGGCTAAAAGAATTTTTGGGACCTTATCATGCTTCCAGAGGTCGACTGCTATGGAGCCACATGGATGAGTTCCTGTATCGGATGCACTATGATTTTAGAACTTCTGAACCTATATCTAACCTTGATAAGTTTTTGAGTCGTTTAAAAGAACAGTATCCCCTTTAATTTTTAAGTTTTGTATAATATATTTTTACTGTATACTAACTGTCTTCTGACTGGCCAATATTTCTCAAGGTCATTTGAGATTCGTTCAAATGTCGTCCATATAGTTTAGTCTCGCCGAACATCTTCATAATTATTATCAGAAGGGGTTTTGTGGAGATTTAGTATTTA
>NC_031499.1:7564224-7599628 GCF_000237925.1 Schistosoma mansoni | reverse complement strand
GGTGGTCTAGCTTCATTGACTCACGCTTTCAACTATGATAAATACTAAATCTCCACAAAACCCCTTCTATAATTAATGTAATCATATGCTCACCAGTGACTTCGAGAGGTATATCTAGGAGCTCTAGTGAGAAGCAGTGACCAGTGGAGTTCAAAACCACGTCTGTTGTGAGATAGGAACTCACTGAAGACAATTGGTGAATGGTTGCCCAACTTCGTGGATCAGTTGAAGTTAGACATTAGCACCGCTGGATGCCAGCTCAGTGGTCTATCGGCTAAGGGCTTCGGCTCGAGACTGGTAGGTCCTGGGTTCGAATCTCGCTAGAGGCGGGTTCGTGGATGCCCACTGCTGAGGAGTGCCATAATAGGATCTTCATATTTCACTGTCCTTAATTTTCGTATTTAGTTGGCATCATAGACCAAGTTGTCATTTTCTGGTTAGTGGTTTTTTAGCGAGTTGGTTTTCTACGGGATGGGGTTGCTAACCCCATGTCTAACCTTCCTCCTTTACTCGGGCTTGGGACAGCAGTAACTTCCAGAGGAGCTACAGGCGCAGTTAAGGTGTCATCTTCTACCTAATTTATTTCGATGAATCATTTCGCTTTTATATTCATCACCGATTTAATACTCTATTTTCATGACACTTCAAACCCCTCTTTCAGATGGTGACGAAGTAAATGCATGAACAAGTATGATGTGATGCAAACTTATAGGCAATCACATGTTGCATTTCTGAAAATGAAGAACATATGGACTTCAAGACAACCGTCAATCAATATCACAGTGAGAACTTTTCATACTAACGTCGAGAAAGCCCGTCTGTAGAGAGCTGAAACGTGAAAATCTACCACAACCACTACCAAAACTTTGCAAGTATTTATAAACAGTTGTTCTTATGAGATGCTGAATATCTGTTGATCGGATGCCATCAACAACAGCCTACTGCAGGAGACGACGAATGAAATTTCAGATGAAGGAGAAACTAGGAGAAAATATCGGAAGTGGATGGGACATACTTTACGGAAATTACCAAACTGCATTACGAGACAATCCCCAACTTACACTCTTGAAAGTAAATGGCAAAGATTATGCTCGAAGAACACATCACGTCGAGAAAGGGAAGCAGACATGGAATGGATGATTAGCAACTGAAAAGTGTTGCTCAGGGCAGGGTTGAATCGTGAGTGCTGGAGGGCGGCTCAAGCTCCTCTGCGAATGCAATCAGGCGTATGTAAGTAAATAAATTCCGTTTGTCCGATAATTTGCTCATAATGCCATGCTTTCATTAGCAATTTTGATACCATCTTACGATATTCATGTATTTTGTTCACATGAGTATGACACTTTCATAAAATACATGCATCCCACAAATGACAGTGCCAAACTATCATATAAAATGCAAATATTTTCTCTCCTGAATAGTAACGTTATTCACTAACCACTCAGGCGTTATTGTCGAAAACAGACATACGTTTAAACAAATGTACTACTTTCTACCACGGTGCTATATGATTTCGTTTGCTGTGTTAAGCACATGTAGCTTATTCATCATTAAAATGGTAAGCAGGTCGAAAAAGTCAAACGATAAAAAAGGAATTAAAAGAAACAAGACACTATAGCACAATCATGAAAACTGCTGGACACACTTGAAAATAAAACTTTCCAACGGGAATATTTAATTCCTTCGATCAATTTTATTTATTCGGTTAAACGGGGAAAAGGCCCAATAACTGTGATCATTTAGGTATACGATTCAAAAATTTGAGAATTCTGGGTTAATCTTTTGAATAACAATAAAATAACATCAATCTCTATCATTTTTGTTACTTCCTATACCATTTTCAAAGTAAAGCTTATTACTTCCTTAATCTCAGTGTAAATAATCTGACCATATGCTTTACAAAAAGCATATTTCGGTTGACCTCATTTGTCTATAAAATTGTCAATGATAATACTTTGTTGCCCCCTGTCACCGCATTCCATCTCATTGATCAATAATCGAATAATATGGTGTTCTCTATTCACTATTATGTATAGTGGGTGTAATATGAGTTTTAGTTAGAATAAGAAAACATCGCGCTCTATTAATACATTGTGTCTATTTGACTGACATTCATCTAAACACACAGAGTAAATATGAGAAAAATTCTCATTCACTCACTCTCTCTCATTCCCTCCTTGCACATAAATTCCCAGTATGTACTTGACTTGATAATTTTACTTTTCTGACAGTAACAGAGTATTTCTATCCGTCTTCTCTTTTCTTCAAATTAACATCGTTTCTATCCATTCCTATGTATAGGTATGTGTATTCATGTATTCCTCTTCAATGATGTCCACTTCTCTAAACTGGATATGTTAATTGTGAAGCTTTGAATACTCTTTACAACCGAACCATCCATCGTATGGAATATGACAACTGAATGGATTCAACTCAGCTATAAATCTTTAGCGTTGTATATCCCCCTCATTGCTTCTTCATACTTCCGTTCAATTGATTCGTATTAGTACATGCACACACACACATGACGTACTCAATTCACACTTGTCGTTTATTCCAATTTCTCATCGTCACATCTTGTATATTTCTTAGTGCATAGAATCTATAAACTGAATATCATATATAGGTTATTTCCAGCAAACTGCATTCTATAGTTTGTTCCTAAGCGTTACCAAAGTGACATTTTATGTCTCTGATTTTTTCATTTATAATTCCTTTCTTGTTTTATGTACATTACATACGTACACAGATAGTAAGCGTGATATTATTGTACTTTTCTTATTCGTAACAAGCTAGGCTTGTTCATTATTCACGTTTATATATACATATGAATATATCAAGTTTTTCAATGTAAGTAGTTAAAAGTTTGTTGGATTGTCTGCAGAGAACTGGGGAACTAGATGACCTTCTGGCTGGTACTCGTCAGTAAAGTGTACCTGATAAATTCAGGAAGGTGGTCCATGTGAGTTTCGTGTTTACATTACTCAGATTTACAGTCACAATTGTTATCAATAACCATCGAGTAGAACTGAATGATGATCGATTTCGTGTTTATCTAAACACTTCGTGCCGACTGAACCTTATCGCTTTAGTTGAAATATGGTCACCAGTCTAAATAAGTCGAAGCCATGTGCACGATGTTGAAATATTAGGAGATTAAAAGTACTCTGTAGATTATTCTACGTTACATAAACGATGTTTCAAAGACTATTATAATCAAACACTTTCAGTCTACACAAGTCTTTTACTTCATGACGTCATTTTTCATCATCATAGATTAGTACACAGTAATCAATCAAAGTCAACGATGTGATGTGTTCTCTGAGCTACATCATTAAACTATAGAGCCTTCATTAATTGTTATTCTAGACAAACTCTTGACAACCTACTACCTTTTAAGAATTAAACAAAATAATTCAGAGAACACATCATCATCATAGCAATGTATAAACAAACGTCTTTGTATAAACACAAATCGAGGAGAATAGCCATGATGACATGAGAACAAAGAGACTGGAAATAGTAATCTTCACATAGGCAATCGGAGAAAAGCAAAGTCATACAGAATGATGATTTAAAGAGAAAGAGTGAAAAATTGTGTGAATTGACAATAGGTTCAAGGATATTTACAAGATCAGGAAGGATGTCTAGAGGGATAGAAATACAAAATAACGCACAAAATTAAAAAATTGCAAAACGAAAATAACAATAACGAACGTAGATAGCACTTAAATTGATCGGGATCCATGAAATCCTTGTAAATTCCGCAGAATATTTGAATAATAAGCATAAGATAGGAACAGGTCTACAATCCCAGAACAATAACAATCTCCACAACCTCACAGTGATAATAACCATATGCTCACCAGCAATTGGCTTCGGAGTTCTAGTGACAAGATGTGACCAATGGTGATAACCGTATCGGGTAGAGACAGGTATATAATTCAAACAATTAGAGACGGCCGCGCAATATCTTGGATTGGTAGAAGTCAGACTATTAACCAGTCTACCATATTTTGCTTGGTACCCTGCGTCTAACCTCACTGTCGCACACTCTGTTTTCTGCACTGCCCAAGTAATAAATTAAATCCAGAAGCCTATTTCACAGACCACAGCCTAAAATGAAGAAAGAGCTAACTGATGTGCAGTATACTTGTTTTTCAGGAAGATCGCGGAACTCATTCCTACAGTAAATGCAACGTTATCTAGTAAAGGCTAACCAAGTGAGTGTTCTCAACACGTGTCAACATATCGAAAGCCATCGTCTGACATATAACTTCTTGGATAAGTGAGCAACTCAAAGACGTCCATCTAATTTCTCAGTTATCCAGTACGTACAATTTCATATACGTTTTTCTCACCTACAATCAAATTTTTGCAGTCTATGATACTACTTAACAGTTCACATTGAAGTAGATGGAACAGGATCCGACTATTCAACCTTATCATTGCAATGTTATTGTCAGTTACTGAGACTGCTGTTCAGTATACTTGCCCTTCAGGAAGAAAGCGGAAATCTTTCCTACACTAAATGCAACGTTAGCTAGTAAAGGCTAACCAAGTGAGCGTCCTCAACATGTGTCGAAATATCGCCAGCCATCAGGGTAAATGTAACTTCCAGGATAAGTGAACTACTTAATGACGCTTATCTAGTTTCTCAGTAATCCAGCACATACTATCTCATATACCTCTTTCTCACCTACAATCAACCTTTTGCAGCCTATGATACTACCAAACAATTCACACTGAAGTAGATGGAACAGGATACGACTATTTAGACTTATCATTACAATGATATCGTCAGTTGTTGCGTTTGACATTAAATAAAGGTGAACAGTTTCAATTTGGCTTACCTTAAACGTATTTGCTATAATTGACGGTGGATGAATATATTTTTTCACCGTATTATAATCTTTCAGTGTTTATGCACATGAGGCACTAACCGGATATACTAAATATTCTACAATTCGACACTCACAAATAGTCACAATATAACATTTAACTTGATCCAAAGCAAGAGATGCTCGTTCACCAGACCATCCACCTAGTATATATATTTCATTATTGATAACGTTGGTGGGTGATTTTCTTTGTGCTTCAGAGTGCTTCAAAGAATAGAGCTAACACACATAGTAAACTATTCTTACATATTTCTGCTGTTTTATTAGTGGTATCGTGGTTGTTGGAGACAACTCGCGTTGTGGCTCAGCCTCCGTTTTTCAAGCTGAACGAGTTTAAAGAGGTTGATTCCTTGGAGAATGTTCAGATTGTGTCAGAGTCTATACACACATCCATCTCACTGCTCTAATTGTTAGTTACTGAAATCACTCAATGATCAGTTCACTTTTCTATGTACATACTTATGTGCTTGAATCCACTCTTATTTGGTGGTGCTGATTTGCTAGTGCTCATTCATTCGCATTTGCACTTCTTCTCGAAATCCCTTTTTGTGCCCTTGTTGTTTAATGACATGTACTATACAATATTAGACTGAAGTAATTACTTCGCATTGTATTTCTGAAATTTAAACACCTTTGAGAGTGATCTGATATTAGTTATGTAAACCAGTGCCATAAGGAGCCCTAAGATTCATCTGGAACCATACGTGCAAACGCAGCGACACTGCAATGTGTTTGATTTTCCAACCTGCCTTATTGAGCAATGTTATGACAGTACTGTCAATTATTCATTCAATCTAAGACTCTGTTCATTCTGAGTTGAGTATCAACGTTTGAAGTATGCGTTACGAGCTCGAAAACGTCCTATTTCTTCAGATATTAACAACTCTGGTCTTACCTATACCCCATGCTCTGCAACTCCGGTTGCACCAGATAGTAGTGGGAGTGGACTTATTCCACACATGTTGCTGGATGACTCTATGTCAAACTTTATAATGAGTTCTAACTCACGAACTGATGGTATTGATCTAATTAAGAGCGAATTAGCCGCTGTCTATAAGCAATTAAGTGATATGCGTTCTAAAGTGGAGTCACTTGCGGGCTCTTTATTAAAGCATGATGATCTTAAATTAGAACTAAAGACACTGTCACCCCTTCGACTGCCTTTGTCAAAGGATATAGTTCCTTCTGAACTCGAAGACAGGATCAAAGTAGAATCCGTTATTGATTTGATAGCTAGTGAAGTCACCAAGCGAATAATCTCTCGAAATAATGTGATTATGTATAATATACCTGACAAAGTTGCCATTCAAACTGTAAGAAACTCGATACTAAAGGCAGCTAATCTCCAGGACAGTCCATGCTAATGTATCCGACTTAACAAAAAGTATCAAAAATACTCATGCCCTATCCTGTTTAGATTCGATTCCAATTTATTAGCGGAACGTTTGAAAGAATCTGAACAGCTAGTCTGTGCGCATACGAAGTTTAAAAACACCCGTATGGTCTCAGACAAAACCACCAATCAAAGACTAACACAAAAGCGTACCATGAACGAAAATAACATTGTTGAGGTCACAACAAATGTGATCGCGCCAGCAGCTGAACCCACTGGTACAGCTAATCTATCTCATATTTCAACGGCCTTACCCAACAAAAGTATGAATTCTGAAATCATGCTTAACCCTACTCATCGTAAGGGAGGTTATAAGGACACATTCCGTTCAAACTTCACACGAGACGGCCACTACAACCATCATGTAAGCCGGCCTACTATTAGACAGACGGCAATGAACCAACGTGCCCCATGGTTTTCCCCAAATCTTATAAATAATAAACCTGCAAGATGTAACTCTTATCATTACTCTCGCAGTGGAGAAGATGGTATACTAGGTTATGCACCATCAACGCAACCCCAACATGCAGGCACCTGTCTTAATTGCCCACCAAAACAAGTACAACAAATTATTCAACCTTACCAAAATAAGGATTTTTTTCGGTCTCCAGAGATCCCTTGTTCCACTAGCACTACAATTCGCTCATGCTATAGCCCATGCGATCCGGCAAACACATTAAATCATAGTCAAGGCATAGCTAGAACTCATACCATCGATAAGGATGCTCTCGGTTTTTTTACACTACACACTCCCTCTTTAAACTTATTACTTATTAACGCACGTTCACTTCTGAACAAAATCTCAGCTTTGAGAACCTTAGACTTTTTAGCCAAGCCTTCTTTTATACTTATCACTGAAACGTGGTGTTATCCAGCAGTGGCCGATTCCGAATTAAATATCCAAAACTATCGACTCTATCGTTGTGACAGAGAAACTAAGCGAGGAGGCGGTTGTCTTATATTTGCTTTGGATACCTTAACAACTAACAAAGTTGAAGATAGTATCTTGAATAGTTTACCAGAATCGATCTGGATATCAATCAATACCTTAAATCATAGTCTACTTCTAGGTTGTATTTATAGAGCTCCTGATAGTACTGATAATTTGAATGATCTTATTATCAATGCATTTATACACGCATCTAATCTAAACTTCAGTGCTAAGATTATCACTGGCGATTTTAATTATTCTGGGATTAACTGGAAAACCGGTAGTTGTCAGTCAAACAATGATGAATTTTTATCAATCCTTAATCTGTACTGCTGGTCACAGTGGGTTCGTACCTCAACAAGGGGTGATAATACACTTGATCTAATATTTAGTAGAGATATCATTCCCCTATCTGTACAAGTATACAACGAGTTTGAAAGCAGTGATCATAAGATAGTAGCTTGTGCTCTCCCCATCTATCCCTCCTACAACCGACCAATTCAAAGAACCTGCAATTATAGAGACTATAAGCATGCAGACTGGGACCTCTTGCGCTCACTGATCAAACTGTCAGACTGGGATGAATTCTTCTCATTTAATAGTCTGACAGATGCCATCAACATTTTCTATTTGATTGTTAACTCTTTTCTGGACTCCTGTGCACCAATTAAGACGTACAGGATTAGTAAACATTACGAATTATATATACCAGCTAAATATCGTAATAAACTAAGACGCCTAAAGAAACGTTATTTTAAATCTAACGACTTCACGGCAGTCACACAAATAACAATAATTTTTAACCAAATAAAAGAGAAACATAGGTTAAAAGCCATCAATGAAGAGCTATTAGCACTAAGCACTAGCTCAAAAGTGCAAAATCTAATCCACCTTTACAATAAACGTGCTAAATCAACTCAAAATGTTGATATACCATGCATCCGGCATAATAATAGATTTATATATGACCTAAAAACTATAGCAGACCTTTTCAGTGGTAATTTTGCAAATGGCAGAGAATTCATAAATCGCTTTGTTTCTAGAGTTGTATGCATGACTGGTAACTGAATTAAATCTATCTCCTTCACATGTCTGAAAATTCGTAAGGTTATAAATAAACTCAAGGTTTCGAAAGGTCACGGAGCAGACGGGATTTCATCATTTCTCTACAAATATGGTGGTCCAGATATTCCACTTCTTCTCCTTAAACTGTTTACCCTCTCTATGGAATCAGGCTCTTATCCTGACCGTTAGAAAACCGCGTACGTCATACCACATTACAAATCCGGAGATAAGACTGACATGAACAACTATCGGCCAATAAATATTACTCCAGTTATCTCTAGGATTATGGAGAAAATCATTAGTGACGAACTATCCAACTATTTATTGACTGAACAATTTATTGATGATTCGCAACATAGATTTCTTAAAAATCCATCTTGTATGACATGTCATTTTGACTTCTTTAATTTAGTCTATTCTCTTCATAGCCAAGGATATCTAGTATTAGTGCTATACCTGGACATTTCTAAGGCCTTCGACATGGTCAACCACCAACTTCTCATAGGTAAACTCGCATCTTATGGGGTCCAAAACCCGTTACTAGCCTGGTTTGATTCCTTCCTCAGCAATCGACATCAAATAGTTAAAATCAACTCTTCATTGTCGAATGCCGTCCCTGTTAGAAGTGGGGTTATTCAGGGTAGTGTCTTAGGTCCTTTGCTCTTTTTAGTTTTCATTAATGATATTTGTGAGTGTTTTAGTGTGGGTAAGTCCCCTTTGTTTGCAAACGATCTTAAGGTAGTGTAATCATTTTCTCCACATGAGCTGAGCAATATTCAAAATTGTATCAGCACGGAGCTTAACAAGGTAGCACAGTGGTGCTCGAAATGGCAACTGGAGCTTAATACAGCTAAATGTGGTTGGTTATGCTTCGGTGATACATCACTCAACCTCGATCTTACCATAAATGGTGATATGTTATCTAGGTTACACTCAGTAGTAGATCTAGGACTTAGGTACTCCGACGACTTGTCGTTTACTGAACAGATAATGAAACAAACGTCCAAGTCTCAACGCCTTATAGGTTACATAACTCGAAACCTTCATAACAGCGAATCTCGCATATTAATGTACAAAGTCTGTGTTCGACCACTCCTCGAATACTGCGCGTTTCTCCTTAGTAGCACGCGCATAAAGAATAAATTAAGACTGGGATCAGTACAGAGACGATTTACACTTCGTACTCTTGGAACTGATAGTGTCTTGACATATAATTCGAGGTGTAGTAAACTAGGGCTTGACCCTTTATGGAAGAGGAGACTCAAACTTAACCTTATCTTCTTTTTCAAAATACTTAACAAACTCTCCTTCACATCCAGCCAGGCGATTCAATACGCTAAAGCCTCACATTACGACAATCGTAACTCCTTGTCTTTAGCGAAACAAACATATTCTAGATCTTCTCTCTATATGAATTACTTTGCCTGTAAGGTTTCTAGGCTCTGGAATAATTTACCTCAAACTATCCGTATGTTAAACTCTCTCCCATTGTTTGTTCGCTCAATTAATGCTTTTTGCTCCTCTGAAAATGCATTAAATGCTCTAGCGCCTGCAAGTGTATCTTACTCCGCAAGTGAGATTATAGGAACTTTAAATGTTTAACCTCTTACTTGCTATCATTGTTTTGTTGTTCCGTGCTCTTTGCTTTAATCTTACTTTCTCTAGTTGTAGATAATTAATAATAAGTAGTACGAATCCACATTCACCAATAGGATTCATATTGATAATAGTGGGAGGATCAAACATATTCGATATGTTGAATATTGGCACACATGTTGAAAAGTAAGTGATTTTTTCGATTCTGTCAATTTCGAAAACTGATTGCGACGACGAATGACAGACATTTGGGAAACGCCTAATTTCTTGCAAAACTCAGTCTACTCCATTGTGATGATTCAGAGTATTTGAATTAAGATACAAACTAGGAATCAAAGAACTAACACCATTTAACCAAGACGTACTAGATGAGCACGAACAAATGTATTGTATCTGGAATTGAAAATCAAGCAGTCATTAGGTTCAACGGAGTCATTAGTTCATACCAACACCACATCCGCCACAGCCATAATGAGAATTAAAAATTTCCGCAATCACTTTCACCTCTTCTCCTTAGGTTCATCGTGTTTGCTCGGCCGTGTATTGGATGTCGACTTTGTATGAACGTGTTATATATATATGGTACACTGATTCCTTTGAACTTAATGACTGCTTGATTTCGGATTTCAAACACAATACATTTGTTCGTGCTCATCTAGTACTTTTTGGTTAAGTTGCATTATTTGAGGGATTCTCAGTTTATACTATAATTCAAATACTCCTAATTATCACAATGATCTAGATTATATTCATGAGTGCTGGAATTACCAACCGAAATTAGGACGGTATCACCTGTGTCCTGGAAATTTATAAAGGCACCATGGTGGGTTGTGTACTAAATCCATTCACATTTGATCCATGGATTTTCCAACATTATCCTCTCACACGAAATAATGTAGGATCTTTATGTCGCTATGTTATGATCAATCTGACGTTCCCGATTCGCGTTATCTTCTCATATCTCACACTTTGATTATCATATGTGAGTATTTGAGGATACACACTGACATATAATTTGAGGAATCCCATCATGTGAATTCCACGTGCATAAAACATATTATACATTTTCGTTGTGCTTTTCATAATAGACTACAGATAAATATGCACAATTATGTGTAGTTAACACAAATGATCGATCTTGGCTTGATTCACCCGCAAAACTATCAAGTGGAATATATGCATCTGCCTCAGATCGATTAGAATAATGTTCGACTGGATTTGAATTTTTTCTCCATGGAAACTTCATATTTGAGGAATCTGGTTTTCTGATAACTTCGAAAAACTTGCTATTCCTTCTGATTCTTCATACCACTGACTACAGATTCTACTCAACATACACTATCGTGAGAATATCCAACACCTGATACAATAACATCAGAAATGTGATTAGAATTCGACTCATTCGGATCATATTTGCCACATTCACGAGGGATATCACTGGAGATAAATCCATTGTGAAGACCATTGACATTTGATATGACATCGCGATTTTATTGTTCCCAAATATCTTCCTCAAATTCATCACGAATTTCACTCAAGAATAATGGATCTATAGAAAAATTAGCATCTATCAAGACTGCATCAAATATTCGATCATGATTTGATTCATTCAACATATTTGCCAACAAAAATATGTGAATCATTATGACAAACCATATCTGATACAATCACATGAGAAATTCGATCAGTTGATTGACTAGGAACTTTTATCGCACAACGATTCTGAGTGTCATTTAATTCCGGACTGTTATATAGGACTCTATACTCCTTTTCGAAATCGTGGATAAAGATGTATGATCATTAGAAATACTCGACTTAGTAAGATTAGAATTACAAAATTTAGTATTCGTTGTAGAGAAATGAACGGCAGTATTACAAACAGACTGAAGGTGTCCAGTTTTACCACATTCAAAGCATTTAGAGTTACAAAATACACATGAGTTACATGGGTGAAACTTGCCACAGAACAAGCATTTATCAAACTTGTGCTTATCTTCGTCAACAGTTTCACTATTCATTGAATTGTTATATGAATAACCTTGATTACGCATTGGACTGCGACAACGTAGCAATGTAGTGAAATTCTTGATTCCCTGACAAATTATTTTACGAAATTTTCCTCCCTAATCGCATTCAAAATTTATACACTTTATACGCTCTAGTAGCAGTTCTTTGAGAGCCGAATAAGAGAAATAAATCGACCCGCCTGGAAATAGTAATATCTCTATCATAGTGCATGCTACTTTTCCTACGAATTTATTGAATAGAACCATAATATTAGGATCCTCAACAACTTCCTTGGTCTTAGCCCAGATTTCCAACCTCTCCATGTAATCCTCAAAAGCATCAGAATTCGAAAGTATGTTCAACCGTTCCGTGACAAACTCCATCGTGTCATCAATGTGATGAATAGCAGTATTCGAATTATGATGCAAACTAGGAATCACAAGATTAACACAATTTAACAAAGAACTACTAGATGAACACGGATAAACTAATTGTATTAAGAATTGAAAATCAAGCAGTCAACAATTACAAAGGAATCATTGGTTCATACTAACACCGCACTCACTCAACTCTTATAATCAGCATCACTCAATACTCAACAAGAACACATATTTGGTCAGCAGTGAAATGTATCTATTCAGAATATTGAGTAATGATGAGTTTACTTATAAAAGCATGAGCATTAGTGTGGTGAAAAGAAGAATTGCTTGATAAACATTGATGAATGAGTTCACCACGTCAAGGTGATATTGGCATCTGAATATTTCTGGATACACAAATTTGTTTAAGTGATTTTATGCCAGTTGTAGTGTCGTCAAACAATAGTAAATTTGACGAAGACTGATCAATATTAATCTTGGAGGACATCGAGACAACAACAAAGTGGACACTGTCAAACAGGTGAGGACTCACTCAATGCAATGATATAAAGCTGTAATCAGCTGACGAGAAATCGTGAATGATAGTGAGTTCATGATGCTCTTCCCCACTTATTGTCTTTACTTCGGTTAAATTTACAAGTGTGGAAATTTGTATGAAAACTCTGAATATTGCGATAAGAAATTGTCTGAACAGGTCGTTTAAATCATAAAATTGATCATAATAACTAGTTACTTACAAGTAGTATAGATAGTTTAGACGGTTGATAGAATTCCGTGAGTATATTATGACTAGATAAACAGGAGATCAGCAAATGTGCTTTGGTAGAAAATATAAACACCTCTGTCCTACATGATGTCAGTTGTGCTTAGAGTAACGTAGCCGTTAATTTTCATGCTGCGAAATCGACTGTTATGGGTTCAGATTGCATGACGAGTATTACTTTCTTGAAGATTGACAGTTCACAATATAGTGACTTGTACCAACTACCGTTAAACTTGAATTCACGGCTTAATGCTAGCAGCCTACAAACACCGTAAACTGTCATTTAATAATATTTACTTGAAATTGTCGAAACACGGCATACCTGACATGCTACTTAAATATTCAACTACGAATGCTTCCTCACAAATAAATCCATTTCAATTCTGTTGAAAAATCAAGATAAGTTTAGCACCAAATAATGTGTCAGGATGTATTCAACCTCAAGTGAAATTCGATCACCTTCACTCAACGACGATATCCAAGCTTAATCAACATTTAACACAAGCACACATGTTGTCCACAGTAGAATGTGTTCACAGGAACATGAAGACACATCTGTGAATAAGTTCATCAAACGAGGTTCCCGCTATATAATGTCTAACGATGCATAATGAGGACGAACCAACATTTTCTTAAGTGTATATGAGACGAAGTGAATCAAAATATATGTGAATGGTCTGGTCAATACACAGTTTCATGTCAACTACAGTCTTCTGTTATAAGGTAATCAAAATCCTATTTCAGTTCTCAGACACTGCATCTTATATGTAAACGAATTTCCTGAATTTCTCTTCTAGTTTATTTATTGACATACGATAGAGGGACTGTAATCAGGATGATTCACCAAAGTCTCATAGACCAATATTCACAGGAAGTAATAACTAGTCGAATCCTAAACAATCGGGATTATTACTGTGGCCGTTCCATAGATTGGTAAGGTGAGGATGTGAAATCCAGGTGATTCTATAAGTAAACGACCACAAAACTCATTTGAAGTTAGATGGTATATGGGGACAGTGTGTATTGATTGATAGCTGGATCATTACCTTCAATGAGTTAATAGTCAAAATATTTGTTTTCACTTCATTCTGTTTATAGAAATGTAGTAATCTTTTGTAAAATGAGAATTCCATTCATACTTGCTCTCTCTGTGGGTGTGTGTTGATGATCATCAGCCAAATAACCAATTTATTATTAGAAGGCGATGTTTCTGTTTTGTTTTTAATTCCAACCAACATTCATATTACGCCCGCTCTACATTTAAGATATTTTGTTTTAAGATGATGGTCAGATAATTTACAATGAATATAAATAACATCAGTCTCTCATGCGAAAAGGAGAAAAAGCATCAGCCTCCCATCTCTGGATATGCTTCTTGGTAGACGAGAAGATGACTGAATCAAATTATCCATTTTTAGAAAAAGAACGTGGATAGACCAATATCTTCGTTATTATAGTTATTGCCTTGTGCAATACAAAGGGGTTTTGATAAGGTGCCTATACAACAAGCTTGATCATTGATGGTGATGTTAAGTTGTTAAACAAGATATTAATGCATAATGGTCATCCACTTCAACTAGTAAATTTATGGAAAGCTAATGGTACATTGAGACTAAGTGTAGCCTTGGTGAAAAGAAAGCCAGTCTACATCACCTTACCATTTAGAGGTGGTTCAAGTAGCCTTTTATTGAAACAAAGGCTTAAATCAGTGATCAGCAAAACGTATTGTGCAGCGAAGGTCATTATCGAAGAAGGAACGAGGTCCATGCTTCATTCAAAACCTAAAGGACATGAAAGTGATTGTGTCAAATCCCACTGCGTTTACCTCTTCAAATGTGTGTGGTCACACAGACATAGGGAGGAGCAATCGTAATCTCAAAGTTTGGGTGTGTGAGCATGTACCGAAATGGTTGCACAAACAAATAATATTGGATGACCCAATAAGAGTAGAGGATAATACATCCATTATCCTCCATTGTCAAACATATAATTGAAACAGGCCATATGACTGATCCTAACTCGGCTTTTGTGGTGTAAAAAATTGTAAAGGGGAGTTAAGAGCCTCTGGTGTATGTACGAATTAATGATTCCTTTGTACTTGGTGACCGCCTGATTTCCAATTCCGAAAACAATAGGTTTGTCCATTTTTATCCAATGGTGCTTAGTGTAAATTGAGTTATTACGGTGATTCCCAGTTCGTATAATATTTCAAACACTTCTAGTCATCAAATTAGCATTACGATGGAGTGTATGATGGAAGGTTTGGACATACATTCAAATTTTCATGCGTATGAAGATTATATGGAAAGCTTCGAACTCTGGGCCATGACGAGAGAGGAAGTCGAGGATGTTAATATGGTGGTCCATTTCTTCACATTCATAGGAAATACGGTCTGCAGCTGACTAAAACTTTGACATTTCCAGAAAAGCCTGTTTCACCATTCTATGCAGCTCTCAAGGAACACTTTCTAGGCCATGTGAAGTGTGTAGATGGCGTCGAGTCTCGATTGACTATGATTACCACTACAGTACGTTTATGCGCCCAAAACCGACTCGGTCCTTTCGCTAGCTCAGAAACCGGAATGCCGTAGCTGGACCAGATAAAGTATATTTATTGGTGACCTCGTGATATCGAAGGAATACCGAGACGTGCCAGCGAGTACAGGCAATGAAGGAAGAGAGTAAAAAAGTTCGAGAGTACAAGGCGTACGACGGAACAAAAAGTGATTTTGATACAGTTAAACAAAACGATTACAGTAAAACAAACACTGGTACAATTGGTTGTTATAATAATTGTTTCCACTACACCAATCGTGTTCTCGTCACAAAAGTAGGTCACCATTAGTGTACAAATTTCGAATGCCGTAAAAGAGGGAAAATTCATCAAGATTCCCACTACATTACCACGTCATCCCGATCCAGTGTGTAGTCAAGAATACACAGATTAGAATTCATCGATGAGTTTTGAATCAGGTCCAATTTCACTCATAATATTCATGTGTATTTCGTGATACATATTCTAGACCAATCTTCAATGCGGATGTCAAGGCAGTTCTACTGTATGAACCTGAAACTTGAAGAACTACCAAAACCACCATCAATAATAGTAGTATATATAAACAATTGTCGACGTAAGATACTGAATATCTCTTGGCCGGCTACAACCATCCGCAGCCTACTTTGAGAGATAAAAAACCATCTTCCAGCTGAGAAGGAGATTAGAAAAAGAATTTCAGATGTATGTGGCACACACATTAACGAAATCATTAAACTACATCACGAGGCAAGTGCTATATTGGGATCCTGAATGGCAACCCGAAGGTGGGAGACCAAAGATCACAATTCATTATGAATCAAAAGCCATTATGAAAAAGATGAATAGCGACTGGAAAGAACTGGAAACGATTACCTAGGTTAGTGTTGTAATGGGAATGCTGTTGAACGGCTTTTACTCTTCCATGAGAGGTATGAAGCATAAGTAAGTAAGTTGTTCGATGTATTTTTATAGTTAAGATCATGAGTCAATTGAGGCTAGACCACCATCGAAAACCTGGAAGCACTGGACGGCCGTTTCGTCCTATTATGGGACTCCTCCTCCGGCTCGAGACTGGTAGGTCCTGGGTTCGAATCTCGCGAGAGCGGGTTCGTGGATGCGCACTGCCGAGGAGTCCCATAATAGGACGAAACGGCCGTCCAGTGCTTCCAGGTTTTCGATGGTGGTCTAGCCTCAATTGACTCATGATCTTAACTATAAAATTACTAAATCTCCACAAAAAACCCCCCTTGTTCGATGTATGTAGATGATTGTCAGCCACATAAACACATTATTAGAAAGCCATATTTTTTATCCTAGCTAAGATTCATATTGAGCCATCTATACAGGATAGAGAATACCATGGCATTTGAATAATGAGATAGAATTATGTTATAGACTAGAACGAAGTATGGTCATTGTTGTTTCTTTGAATAACTGAGGTCAAGAGACATATGGTTTTGTTAAGAATATAGTCAAATAGTTTACACTAAGAATAAAGAAGTGCTACTTTTCTACTTTGAAAAAAAATGCTATCGAATGTAAATCAAATGATAGAACATGGTACTATGTTATATTCAATCCAGAAAATCAGACAGAATTTACAATTTTTTAAAATCTTATTAGTAAAGACATACGATTCAAAAGCTTTTGAAATATCAGGGGAATTAGAGCAAATCGATTGTTCGAAACACATTTTGTATTTGGATGTTTAGGATTGCAATTGATCAGTCTCTTATTAATATTCGAACAAATAATACTAAGTGAATTTTGAAACTTCACCCCATTGCACAAGCAAGTGGCTATCAAAACCTAGCAGCTGAGTGGATAACGCGATGGCGTTTGGAGCGAAAGGTACTGGGTACGAGTCCCAGGGTGAACATCAACTCTGAAATGCAGGCACATCCATCTGGTGATTCTCAAATGGGACGAAACGCGCGACCTGGATTCCACTGCTAACCACTACCTCTACTTTTTTAATAGTTTTATTTTGTCTCCGGTTAAATCTGAATTTGTTTCCGTTGAGGAGGTCTATATGAACACTGATTTTGAATTTTTGTGTTTTTGAATACGATAATTTTCATGATGAAAGTTTATTTATATTTACTGGCCTAAATGTTAGTTGCTTAAATGACGTCCATGCAACGACATTTTACGTATAGTTGATATTATGATGCGATTCAGCAAATCTGTTCTATGTTACAACGTTGTATCACTAGTGATTGTCGTGATATCCGTCTGCTTGTTTTCCTCCTTCACATAAACAGTGTCTTATTCGTGTATTATTCATTATTTATAAAAAAGTCTTCAGAGAATGCCATATTAAATCAGTTTTAAGCGCCATCTGTGGAGTCTCATGTTCTTTTAATTTCAACTTCCTAGGGCCACCGATGCACTGCTGTATAACACAACGCTAAATAATGTGGTCAATACGTTGAAGAGAAAGATAACTATTTAATGCTAAAATGTGACTAATGTGACACAGAATGATAGACCCCAAAGATGGTCGCTCACCATAAGTCGATTGTTTTCTAAGGGATATTTAGCTCTCCAGATATGCTGGCGCTTTCAAAAGTATGGTGAAAAGGATAGAAAGTGTAAATACCTTTGTATATATAAAAAAAATACGTTAACTATCCCTCTGCCTGTCGGAGCCAACTGCAATAATTGGCGTATCTCTTAGCAAGATTCAATTATTTTACATTAAGAACCAAACGACAGATGCACAATTCTTTATTGATAGGAGGTGGAGGTTAGCTTCGTGCCTCCTATAAATGACAAAAGACCTTGGATTTGGCAGCTGATTCATGACGAAATCAGCACGAAACGGCGATCGTTCCACTAAAATAAGAGGAGTAATCACCGGTCCGTTTCTATAGATTTGGTGTTAGCTAAAATTCAGTGTGATCCAAATAAATCAGCGTTAACAGAGTTTCTCCAACTGACAAAGATATCGCACACAAATTCAAATTTCAAGCGCACTGTTCAATATCACGTTGTAACTGAAGGTCCAACAGCTTACTCAGTCACAAAGATTGAACTCAATAGGTTTACAACAATCACAACAAGAATTTGAAAAAGCTAATGAAGTTAAGGCTTCTAAGGATTTCTGGAAGCTGTTTGGAGTTTTCACTGCACATGGTCATATCATAGAACGTGGAAATCAGGTTTTGCCAAAATTGATAGATTTGGTTTCGGAAAGGAGTCTTTGTAATCCATAGTTCACAAGATAACTTCTCAAATGCACCATGCCAGTTCCGTCAGAGGTTGCTGCTATCCGTGACTATCCTCTAGCTAAATTGTGAGAGAATTTGAAGCTTTTTATTGGCCTAATAAATTATGGACGATTTATCTCGAACTGTGCAAAAGCATTACAGCCACTGTGGGGCACACTGAGAGGGCGTTTCTTGACATTCTATCTGTCAGTTGTAATAAAGAAGATTGGCGAACGCTTGGCAAGCTCTAGATAAGAAGATGGTGCTCATTTAACAAAAGAAGGGAACGCCATCACCCATCAGGACTGACCCATTAAAGTTGGCAGTAGTATCTATATTGCAACAGTAAGAAAATGACACATTGGAACCACTTTCACTTTTCTCAAAAAGATTAAATCCTACTCCGACTATGTATAGCACGTTCGGAAGGGTATAACTAGCAATTCAGTTCATTTTCAATTCAGTTGTCTTTCGAATTGTGTACTTGAAAACAAATTTAATTGCCATACTAATCTTTTCTCTATCCATTTGTCATGCAATTTCAGTACTACTCTTCAAGACTTTAACGAATGGTCAGAATCAGCTTGGAATTTTCATAGACTATCATTGTGGATAGCTGCTTCAGTAACGAAAATGAGGTTGAATGCGTATCACTTCTTACGTTGAGTAAATCTTATTGGAAGTGTTATGTAGTGTATGAAATTGTTTATTTAGTCGTCAGCTGCAACTAAAATTGAAAGGTTTTGATGCAACAAAATATTCAGCTGTTTTACTGTCGATGTCAAATAAAAGCATGGATAATGAAATTCTTGTACATAACAAATGTAACTTTGGTTGCATAAAGTTGTACCTAAATAATCGAAGTGTCAGATACCGTATTTCAAAGGTGTGTGGAAGAGCAGTTACTACTGAATAAGTAACACTGGTCTCAACCAAATGCTCATCTTCATGAGGAAAACAATACCGATTTCGTGGAGGCGACGCTTACAATTATGAATTCGCGACAATCGAAAGGAGACACTATGTACCGAGATTTATCTTGATGAACGAGGTGTCATAAACCCAAAAGTCATCGGAAAACGTCATATTTTGGATAAAGAGTGTGTGTGGACTGGCAAATAAGAGACTGATAAAAGCTCTGTTTGGGGCTACCCAAAAATGAATTTGAGTATCTCCAGTGTTTTCTTATTTGGTTTGTGGTGTTTTTTTCGAAGAGAATACATATTGGTGTCTAAATAGTACTTCAGCCATCCTAAGGTACAGTCAAAGTGTTTACGTTGGCTAGTTTCATACTTTTGCAAAAGTTCCGTTTGAATTTATAATGACTGAAAGCGTGACGCAGGTCGCTACAATCGAGTAACGTCTGTTTTTAACTCGTCTAGATCAGACAGTTCAAAATCTAATATATAATGGTAAATATTTTTAATATATAAGAAATAATATAGTTGGTATATTTAGAACTACATACTAATGGTACGCCTATGAATTGATTTCAATTTGTTAAGATATTGATATGACTCCTTCTGCAGCCCGTTTTCAGTTACTGCCCCTCCATATCACAGATAACGTAGAAGTGTTGCACATGTGATCATCAACTCCATCCCTTGTAAACTAATTTTGTTTAAAAATTGATGATCAGAAAATATTACCTAAAACATATTAATTGAGCCCGACAAGTTATGCAAGATCTTCATTTGGAAGAATTATGACTATTCATGGTGAAAGTCGAGATTCTTTAAAGGCCAGGAGGTCTATTTCCCAGGTGTTGCTAAAATGAGAAGATATAACATGACAGCTCTTGAAATAAATGAAACTCATTGGGTACAAGCTGTGCGCACAAAGATTAGATTCGAGAAATTCAGCTCTGTCAACTCTAACTCCTATGTATTTGCATGTACGATAATATATTTTCGGAAATTCATCATTATGCATTATTGTTTATCTTAGTAAATATGATCAAGTCAATTCTGAATTAAATGTAATAATTGTGATACTCTTTGTTACTGGACAATATGTCCGTTAATATTGAATACCATTCAGTTAATACTGAATAAAATGTTCTTTCACCTTCAAATGTTTGCTGAACCCGTCCATACAAAGAGCGTCAAGTTTCAGTCGACACTAATGTAAACTTATTCTATGATAACAATATGATGATTTTATGAGATTAGCTCACTGTTGCAATAAATAGTATTTTCATGAATGAGATTAACTGAACTAACACTCAAGGTAGTTCATATCATGCCTTAGTGAATAAGCTGGATGATTAACTAAACATACTGCTACTACCACTAATAATGACGAATAATAGTAATATGATAACACATTTAAGTGGTACAATGTTATGTACCCTTGAAAACAGTTCTGATGTTGATGAATTCGCGGAATGACGAAACAACCGTCTTTTCAATTACAGACTGAGATAATCGAGGAAACAATATTTTGGTTAATATCGACATCGTTTTAAGGAGCACAATTCAGCAAGTCAGCAACTCTAACCCTTGGAGACTAACCGTGTTTAAAAATTGCTGACCATTAAATATCATTTAAAATTTCAGTCGACACTAATGCGGACTTATCATATAAGAAATTGACCATGATTTTATGACATTAGCTCACTACTTCAACAATCAGTATCTCCATATATAAGAGTAACGGAACCAACACTTAAGTGAATTCTTATCAAGCCGTAGTGAATAAGCTACATAGTTGCATAAAAAAGCTACCACAGTCACTAATAATAATAATAATAGTTCTTATTAACGTGATTACAGGCCACATAACTGTGGTACAATTTAATGTATAATTGAAAACAGTTCTGATGTTAATTGATTCGCGGAATTACGCAACAACCGTCTATTCCATTACAGATTGTGATAATCAGGGAAACAATATTTTGCTCAATATCGACATCGTTTTAAAGCACACACTTCATCTTCACAGTACCAATAATTACATTACGCATATATAACCAAAAGACAAATAGTCCTGACTTCAACCGTTGAAATTATTACTCATATACAATACGGTGGACTGTTATCTATTCCCTAATAATTGACTGGACTAAGCATACGTTAGACATTCTCTTATCACATTGATTCAAGAGTATTAGTAAATAAAGATGACAATTGGGACAAGCTCACAAGAAATTAGCAACCAATTCATTGAAATACGGAAATAGACATCAGTCTTCTTCTTGTATATTAACACTTTTATTAACTTTCAGGTTCAGTGATCAATGTTTTAAGTAAAACTCTGTGTGTGTGTGTGTGTGGATCAAGAAATTCTTTCGACTTTCCACATTTCACTTTCGCTGAAACGTATCGTCTTTCTTTTATTATAGTCTTTGAGCACCTATATCTACATTATTGAACACATTCACTTTCACATCTATGTGATGAACAAGATAATTGTTATGTATATTGCTCTTTATATGTATGAACTGCCAATATGGCGATCAAATAAAATTGATCTGGCTTTATTCGTAAAGTACAATACCACATTCAACGGTGTTGGAATAGTCGGACAGCATTTATTTTATCAAAATTATATTTAGATGTAAAAATATCAATTCAGTCATTCAATCAAAACAGTTTTTGCTCATTTGATTTTAACCAATCAAATAAAAACGATGCACCATTGATAACCAAATTTACAGATGATTACAAGCAACAAAATGTTTGTTCGTGAAAGTATGAGCACAGACGTTTGACTACGGAGTACCTTTCATCAATAAAAGTCACAAATTTCAACCAACGATGGATGAATTTCAACGTATATACCACAATAGTTAGAACAATATGTCATAACGATGAATCTATCTAACTCGATGATGGATTAACAATAATCATATGAATTTATGAAACTTGATCTTTTTCTAATGGTCACCTTGGTTGGTCGAATTAGAAACAAACAAACAAACAAACACTTCAAAACGAAAGTTTATATAAAAACGACTAGGTCTAACAACAACTAATAACATTTTGAACAAGAAGATGAGGTGAGTCTTGACTGTAGAGTTGAAGCAATGGAGTGTATCAAATGAATTTCAGTTTGTTTCAATGAACTAACACTGTCTTGTTTATCTGAACCATTTTAGATTTAACTTATCACCTAGCCAATTGATACTCACCTATTTGATTATCGTATTCATTTCGAACTATTCCAAGTGTCATCAAATTTATAAGAAACCACAATTATGGGATTATGAAAAAGTCATCTTTGAAAATGATGACTATCAATATGTAAGTCATCAATCCAATTCCAATATCCACACATCTATTCTCAGTCTCATCATTACTATTATTCCTGGTTCATCCGAATGAATCAACCTCTTCCCATTGGTGATTTAAACAAGTAATAAGTAAAAAGGTGAGTGGATTACATTTTTGCGATGGAGGTACTAATCCATATATATATGTTTTTAGCCAGTTACTCCACAATTCCCATTTCAATATTATGGTAGTAATGTTAGTCAACTTACTATTTTCTATTTTGGTAAGATGGTAATTTTGTTTTTACATTAAAATTGTGACTGAGTATTGTTCATCCCATTTCATTCCATGAGTAGTGAATGAGAACCTCAGTAATGAAAACCAAATATATACAGAATATCTTGATGAAATCAATTGTCTTAGACTTGATTGTTCCTTCATTTTCATATGAATCACTGTCTGTTCTCGTCCTTTTCCGACTCGATTTTCTTAACCTTCTGTAAATAGGAACTCCTTTTTCGATTGATGATGCATACTACTTATAACATGTCGATATCAGTAGCATACAATACATAAGAATTAAAGTTGATTGAATACGTTTTTATAAGATTGAAAATTCTTTAAATGTCTCTCTTTTTCCAAGTTGTCAATAGTTTGACTCTTCAAAATTTCACCCTTATTTACTATAACACATCAATCAAATTGTATATTTTCATTCATTCAATAAACACAGGTACAATACATGTTGACGGACAAGACTATCTAGGAAGAATTAGACATTCTGTTAAAGTTAATAATCAAGCTAACTATAAGATAGTGAATGACAGTGAGTTCTACCATTATTTAAAAATGATTTGATCTTGTTTTCGTACATAATTAATTTGCATAATTCAATAAGTATTGTTTGTTTGAATCTTCGCATTGATGTTTAAGACTGCAACTGGTTAGTGTTTAATTGACATATGTGCATACTGTGCGTATTGCCTCGATATAGAATTCATTCGAGTCCCAGACTGAACATCTACTCTGAGATGCAGGTACATCCAGCTGACGAATTCCAAATAGGACGAAATGCGCATCCTGGATTCCACTGCTAGCCACTGTCTATCTTCGCTTATAATTTGCATATTGTTATAACTTGTGGCCTAGATGTTCTGTTAACATATAACGTGATAATACCGCCAACTAGACAGCAGTGAATTTTCGATCGGACCAATGAGACACGAAACCCGTACGATCAGTCTAGAGTCCTTATCGGTTCTGTTTTCTGCCTAGCCTAGTCCAGCCAGTTAAGTCCAGAACACCAATAACAGCCTCTGCAATATGAATCATTATTCTCAAACATACTAAGTTTATATACCAATCAAACAGACAACATCGTACCATAAAATAGAAAATAACATTTGTACAAGATTTGGCTGAATGTGGCTATGAATAGAGGGAACAGTAATTAATAGACTGGGTATAACTCAAGATTGGTAAATCGTACAGTAATAGTCTACGGGTCAAAATAAAGCTCATAATATGGAGGACATGAATATGAATAGTTTAGTTAGTTGAAAACTATACAATAGGAAGTATACGTATCATATTGGTCAATAAATGGATCACAAAACTTACCAACACATAAATGATTCAATATTGAAATTGATTATCTAATGGAAGTTGTCCAATACAATGGGGTTATTTTGTTTGTATGATATCATGATCTAACATGTATTCACAACACGTATTCAGCATTGTGAAATGAAAACGTTAAATAAAACAGAGACTTACTTCAAAACAAACTCAAATTGATTGAGTAGAAATGATAAGTCAGCTAGTTTAATTGCTAATGTGAACATTACCTACTCTCTAATCTGTTTAAACTATCATCAAACAGATACCCTATCAATATAATACTTCTTAGTAGATTCAATGAATGAAACTGATCAGTTTGGATTATCGAAGTACATGAACTATCAAATCATATTCAATGTCCTTCAAATATTTTCTCTCACTTACTTAATTCATAAAAGTCCAATGTCTCTTAATCACTGCCTGTAGACCGTTGTATATTCAACGTCTTCTTGATTATCATATTTCAATTAAGAATCCGTGCCCTTCCTGAAACAGCAGTAAATAATAATAACAAATGACTTCGAACAGCATACTAGTACAAGATGATTTATTCGAACTAAAACATTTAGTACTTCAAGTTGAAGTTCATTCATTTCGGTCAGTTATCAGAATTAGAGACATTAAAGTAGTATTTCCGAGTAATAGTTAGTTCAATTGAGAGAACACTGTACTATCGGAATAACAGAATCTCAGAAAATGATTATTATTATTATTCAAACACATAATTATTGGTACAAGGAAGCACCAGATACTTATGCGCCGCACAAATCCCCTTTGATTTGTGTGAGAGCTGTGATACTGCCCGAGTGTCCAAACTGAACCAGGTGGTTTACTTAAAGGGGCCACACCCGGAGCCTTTGACCTAAAAATCTGATCAACAAGGCAGTGGAGCATCATGAGGAGACGCAGTCCCATGGTAGCCAGAGACCAACGATTGATTCATACTCCATTTGTTCCCTCAGGATACTGAAGCCCATGTGCACCATTGGTTTGGAATCGGGGTTTTCCAACTCCCCTAGGTGGACTCTCTGTGTCCACCAACCCGGTTAAAGCGCCGTACATTCGTTTTTCGTCCTCTCAATTTCGAAAAAACATCCGTGCCACGAGAAGGCATTGAGTAGGACTTCCCTGGTAGGGGCTATATACGCGTGGCTAAGTTAGAACATTTGGAGAGGGCGAGCTGACTCTCCACACTCTCGGCCGTACCAGGGCATTTGGGCGCCTCAGAAAATGATTTTGCATGTGTATTGTTAGATAGATATTCACGATCTATTAGTTAACCAAATGTTTTTAAAACCAACGTTTCAGAAGTAAAATATTCTTTCAAGTTTTATGGATTCAAACGCTCATCATATCGCTGAAATGATAATAAGGATCCATGTTACCATCGTTCAATTCGATCGGTTCATCTAAATCTCGAAAGGAAGATGCAGAGTTGTATTCAAACTCATTTTGTGTTAGAAACGTATGTTCATTATCATAGGCGGATATACATTATACAGATACACCAACACGTTTTTCTACTTTTATTATTTTAGAGGACCTATTCGCTACTAGATGGTCTTTCCAGTTATTACATAATGATACACGTAAGCAAACAGTAAAATGATTGTTTGATCATATATGAAATACTGAAACACTTACACCATCATTCAATGTTATTGCTCCTACTTTTTCTGTACAGTTTGCTTAATTGAATTCTTTCAAAAAATTGATAGAAGTCATGAATTGTAACCATTCTGAAAGATTTGAGCAAGAAGTATAGGCGGAATCCACTGATCATTTGATACATTGATTGAAACTTGGTAAACAAATGATATCAACTGGAACAAACTAGATTTAAAGAGTAATACATGGAACGGTATGAATAAACTAAGTTATTCTTAAACTCATTTAGTATTGTTTGTTTGAATCTTCCCATCGATAAGTTAGGACTGCAACTGGTCAGTCCCTGATTGGCATATGTACATATTGTGCGTATTGCCCCGATAGAGCTTTAATTCAAACAAACAATACTAAATGAGTTTAAACTTCACCCTATCGCACAAGGAAGTAGCTATCAGGACTCAGTGGCCGAGTAGACGACGCGATGGCGTTTGAAGCGAACGGTACTAAATTCGAGTCCCAGAGTAAACATCAACTCTGAGATGCAGTACATCTATCTGATGAGCCCCAAATGGGACGAAACGCGAGTCAAACTGGATTCCACTGCTAGCCACTATCCATCTTTGCTTACAATAATTTTATCTTGTTTCACTGATGGATAACCGAATGCAGAGATTCATCTTCATTGACAGGCTTAAAGGAAACATGATGAGAAGTTTGTTTTTAAAAGTCATGATCATTCTTATATATGAATAATTTAAATTAGGAGATCGTAAAGACGATATGTATTAAGCTATTCACATCTCATCTTTAACAAGATTCGTGGTTAGAGTCATATGATCGACTGATATACCAATGTGTTACATAAACAATTAAATTATCAAGTTCTATTGGTAAACACAATCTAGACAGCTCATGTCATTTACTCTTAGAGTCGAATATATGAGATCGAGTGTGGAAAATATGGCGCCAACGTGAATACCTATTCAGCATGATGATTCATTGGTAAGCAAAGATGGATAGCGGCTTGCAGTGAAATCCAGGAATTGTCAGCTGGAAGTGCCTGCATCTCGGAGTTGATGTTCACCCTGGGACTCGAACGCAGTACCTTTCGCTTCAAACGCCATCAATGGGAAGATTCGAACAAACAATACTAAATGAATTTGATAATTTATTGTTTCAATATGAAAATGATTGTGTAATGCAGCCTCAAAAACTAACCATCTGACAATCATTTTGAAGGATGCTTGCTTGTTCCACACACACGACGTTCACTAGATTCTATTTGTTACAAATTCAACTAGAGAATACTTTTGAGATAACACAGTGAATATCATCTCATCATTTTGTAAGTAGGCACATACATTGTCACATCTAACAATGACATGATCACCATTGACCCTTCAAATTCTAAATATCAATCGTCTTCTATTTACTGCTCTTGAATTCAAAGTAATCACTCTGATACATTCAAATGGAAAGATCTCTTTCTATTATGAGGACGTAAGTTGCATAAATGAATGGGAATATAGATATGTTTCAATTACTTCAGATTAATAATAGTAATCCATTAATGACAAGCTTTATTCTATAAAACATTGAATAATGAAAAGTGATGCCATATCAGAGAACATTCTGCTGTCTTCTCGTCGATTAAGGATAAACAGTGTATGTTTGAGTAATATAAGGGAACAGTCATATTATTTCAAAGGTTTGCTTCGTCTTCTGAAGATCAGATGATCGTAAAGTTCACTGTTGAATAGTTTGAACGATTTATTATTACAATCATGAAAGTTAAGACCATGGAAAGAGACCTCCACGTTGTAATGTGCTCAAAGATTATATGAATGCGTTCACCATCCAAAGATACACTGTACAACACTTCTGCTACAGAAGGTAAGAAAGTAACTCAGTGATAAAAATGGTAACGAGTTCACAGTGTGTAGTTATTTGATTATCCATGTTTAGTTTTTCACTCATATGAAATGCATGTTGGATAACTAGAAATGGCTTGTGGAATGAAAGACTTCATATGATGCCAACTGAAACTATTTTGCTTGTATTGAGGTAATTGGGACACATAATGAATAGAATTCTCTTGAACTATGAACGGTAATGGATGGATGTGAGCACATCAACACAATTCCACCACATGACAACAAATTCACGTGCAGCAACATTGCAGTTATTAACAATCACATTTCTATCAACACACGTAGATACTAATCACACAATTTATTGTTTCATTCCATGACAGATAGACTATTCATTCAACTTCAGTGGAGATGACAACTGAAGGCAGTCCGAATATTATTGTATATTAGATTGAACACACTTCTGAGGAAACTGAGATCAGCATGCTTACTGTAATTGAAATTTGTTGAGTTTGTACAAGTATATGTGAATGGCGACACATTGCTTGGATTATGAGTTGGTTTTGATACAGGTTGATACAGTTCCTGACTCAGTTGTGTATTACATCTTTTCAGTTTCCTAAAAAATTGGGGGAAAAACTAATGGTCTCAATGATCGACGGTTTAATTAATTGTGAAGAAAAACGAGAAGGTAACTAATGTTATTTAAATTCTGATTTACACTGACCCACATGAACAATCATCTGTTAGCCTTATGTTTCTTTTTACTTATACCCGATTATCCCAATGTGAACACAGAAATTCGCTGTATTCTATCAAAGTGATGTATTTGTACTCAATGTCCGTCTACATTAATCAGTTGAATGGTGGGTGGAGTAAGTTGTTATTAAAGTGCTGAGGAGAATCGTGAGAAATATAGTCTGAATACTGTTCGTGAACTCATCCTCCAAACGTTGCCGTTTGTAGAAAATTGAATGTCAATTAGGATTTTACGCATTTTGAAGGAATATTGTAGTATAACATCTTATATAGTGTCATAGTGGAAACCGACCCTGAAAATGTCTAGTATTCGTGTCTAAGTGTTTTGAACCATAGACGTTTGAAATTATCTGAATTGAAGTCAACGTACCTGTGTCTTCATTTCAACGAACGTCATTCTTGTTACTGTTACTAAAGAGATTTGAGTTGTTGTGATGTTTTCGTAATGGTGTTGTCTCCGTTCAATGTTCTTAATTCCATCAACACTGAATATGAAGATCAGCTTTTGATGACGTTTACCCAACCTTGTATACCGAGTAATATAACTACAATATTTGAATATCCTTATCTCAAAAGTGAGTATAGATATTTGGAAAAGTCTTCCGTATATGTTCTACGATTGACTGATCCCTGCTGATATATGTGAACGACAATATTGTGCAGACGATATATCTACTCATTTTTGCACTCACTCACTGATCGACCAATCATACGTGCAGTCTATAGTTATATCACCTCACAATACAAAAGTAGATGTTTTTTATCAAACAGAACTGATAATTGTTTTATGAAATGCTTAATTCTCGTGTTACACTGACAGAATTGTACCTTGTTGATGAAGGTGAGTTCCCAAACAAGCCTTTAGTGTAAACTATAAGGTTGGATACAATGTTTTGTCTTCTCATTGATGTTTAGGACTGCAACTGGTCAGTCTCTTATTGGCATATGTGCATACTGTGCATAGTGCCTCAATATGGCCTTATTTCACAAGCATTATAAACAAAGATGAATAGTGGCTAGCAGTGGAATCAAGTTTGACGCGCGTTTCGTCCTATTTGGGACTCGTCACCTGGATGTACCTGCATCTCAGAGTTGATGTTCACTCTGAGACTTGAACCCGGTACCTATCGCCTTAAACGCCATCGCGTTATCCACTCAGCTACTGAGTCCTGATATCATTTTTCATTAACTGGTTAGACATTGATCACTGCCAGAACCTTAAATTATGTAAAGCATATTTCGTGAGGGCATTGATTGACAGCCATTGAATCCGTATTCAGATATTAAACAGTTTCTTATTTTGATCGTTTCATGAACGAGCAAACAACTTGTTTTACTTAAAATCGAAATCGAAATCACGAGTGTCATTTTTTTCTACAACTTATTATATTAGTTTTAAGAGACACTGAAATAAAAGTTTCTGGAAAATGGATTCAAAGTGGAACATTAGTGGAGTATGAAGTACTCGGAGGTATGTTAAACCTTATTCTATCAGAGTTAACTATCTTCACACTTGAATGTATCACTTCTTTTCATAAATTTAAAACTTTCATGTGTAATTTCAGTTGGTTACTAAATGACATCCAGTCACCAGACTCAACTGACATTACACTACAATGTCACAAAACGATGGATGAGATTATATAAATCAGCTAGTCTATTGTATATGGACTTAGAAGTGTCAGTTGTTTTCTCACATGGTAATCTTTAATATTCGTTCAATAAAACATATATTATTGATCTAACTCGTCTGAGGTGTTAACTGACAGCACACAGACTGAAATGTGGCCACATAGTTTGAAACTTCTCATCACAGTAGGTCAACTGATTTACCATCATTGAAAATGTATTTTCTGTTTGAGATCAGCTGACTTGGTTGTATCGATTTCCAAATAGTTAGTGTGATCGCTTTCATAATGTTATTCACCACCTTTAATATGTAGAAGCGTTATACAAGACATAATTCATTCATTAAACCGATAGTTATATAATAGTTATATAATATACCATCATGGGCCAGGGTAATCTTGCACTGGTTTTCAGGAGAACCAGACACTATCCAGACTTTCACGCGGCAACTCAAACAGTACAGCTCAATCCTGTTTAACAGGAGAACCAGACACAGCCCAGGCTTAACCGAAGCAGTACACCTCAATCTCGCCCTATACAAAAACCAGACACTATATAGGCTTCAACACTACTATCTAAACAGTACAGTCCAATCCTGTGGCGCACCCATTCAGGTAACAAACACCCCTAACCCAGGGTCTGGAAAGTCGGAAAAATGAAAATTTCGCAAATGCAATAAAAATGATCTTGGTAGTCCTTTACCACTATTCTTATGCCCTAACGCTTCAGGTTGGGCTGTTTCGCTTACTACCTTATATATTAAACCGATAACATGGAAGAAAATTCAGCAACCATTTATATTCAATCCAAAAGGCTTTGCTGAACCGGGTGACAACATAGTGTGTACATTTCGGAATGCAAACAGTCATTGAAATTCACCGAATTTGTGCGTCAAAACTCATTGTTCAACATTCAACGTAGTTTCATTCAATTCCAAAATATTGTTTTGAAATATGAATGACTGTGAAAGTGGACTGAATTTCTCATTGCTCAATGTGATGACAAATTCTCAGTGAACGAGGTACTCACTTAATTCTGAAGTCACCATGACATCATCTAGTTATAGTTATCTGATTTTATAATTCACTTATCTCTTGTTTGATAATTTGATATATAATCACCTTATACATTTTACTGAAGGTTGTCCAAAACACAATACAAGTCGAGCATGTCAGAACTCATCAACATCGAATAAAATGTGTATTTGGTGTGAAAAAGCCAATGTATGCATTACTAGCAACGACAAGGATATTCATGACTTTAAAGTAAATGGTTGCCAGATTAAAGTAAGTAATTGATAGACATCATAGGTTGTTTTCTATATTACCACCTACCACATGGTAAATCTATATAATCGGAAGAACATTTAATTGTGACGAATAAGAAGGGATTCGTAACTTTTTTCTCAGTGCATCAATCGAAACATTATATACTTTGACGATATTTAATCAGATATTGTGGTGTGGTCTACTTATATCCTTATAAGTAGTATATGATGATGGTCAGATATAGAATGTATTTTGGCAGATGATCGATAAGGAAAGAACTGAAATAAAGCGCAATTGGTAGGAAAATACATAAACAATGAAATTAAAGAAAATGGACTGATATCTGAAGAAGGAACAGTGAAGATTAAGACATTTGATTGTCATCTCGCAAATTAACTGTTCTCTGTATGGTTATCAGATCTTAGTAAGATAGTTTGTAATGTTGTGCTTGAATACATTCGATTGTCTCCAACCGGTGTTTTGTTCACTACAATATGAGTACAATGCTTTGTTGTCACGCATATATTCAACAATGAATAGAAGTGTTGTTTAACATCAATGCTTAGATACATGTTATTATTCAGCTCATAGAATGTGTAGTGATTCACGATGTCCCATTTGAAACTGTCTGTCTCAGTAACTTGTCACAAAATGTTAAATCAAATCAGTTTGAATGATGAAGCGTAATCTGTTAAAAAGTCTGTATCATGTTTAGATAATTAGTGAAAGTTTATAGACTCCCATTGTTAAAGTTCAGAACAAGTATTTCTAATCCTTTGTTGAGAAATACGTGTTCTGGATCAACTGTATTAATGAAGCCGTTAGTTATTAGTTTAATATCAGAAGGGGTTTTGTTGATATTATAGTAATTTTAATAGTTGAGCACTCGTGCGTGAAAATGATTGGTTCTCGGTTCGAATCTCGTCAGGCGAGATCGTGTATGCACACTGATGAGGAGTCCCACAAGAGGACGAAATATTCGTCCAGTGCATCCAGGATTTCCATGGTGGTCTAACTTTAATTGATTCATGATCTCAACTATTAAAGTAATTAGTTTGTTGAATAATATTTAGATAGAGATAACATGTAACATCCAGAAAACAAATTTCAGCATACAAATATAAGTTGTTAGTTAGTTGTACAATAATGTGTAATGCATCAGAGTGACTGTTAAATCGTTGATATATATGCTAAATCATTATTGATTGATAAGATTGTGCAAATGTAAATTATTTAACTATTCGTTGAATTCACTTCTGACATCAATACTGACAATAGTGTATAGTGGCCCTCGAATGCCCTGATACGGCCGAGAGTGGGGAGAGTCCGCTCTACCTCTCCAAATGCTCTCATATGGCCACGCGTATATAGCCTATGTAAGGGAAGTCCTACTCACTGCCTTCTCGTGGCATTACTGTTGTTTACGAAAGTGAGAGGACAAAAGGCAGATGTCCGGAGATATAACCGGATTGGTGAACATGGAGAGTTCACCTATAAGAGTTGGAGAACCCTGATTCCAAACCAATGGTGTACATGAATACCAGTATCCTGAGGGAACAAATGGCGTATGAATCAATCGTTGGTGACCGGCTACCATGGGACTGCATCTCCTCACGATGCTAGACTGTCTTTGGGATCAGACCTTTAGGTCGAATTCTCGAGGTGTGGCCCCCTAATAAGTCCACCACCACTTATAAAACATAACTAAACAACTTCAAGGATCCCTTAAGCTGACTTAAGAATCAAATTAGGGGAAAAAAAGCTACACGAAAACCTGAACTTCATCCGATATTAAGTAATGCTGCCATTGTTTTGTTCATCAGAATAGCTCTAATGTCAACGTTACTAGTAAAATAACACTATCATTGGTTCCTATTTGATATTTGGTTATTATCGTACTGCTTTGTTTTTAATTTTCAGAATATACCTGCAAAAATAATTAGAGTCAAAAAACATAAAAATTTATGCTATAAGTTTTACATTGTCCTCATATTAATTGTTTCCTGCTTTGTTGTATTCATCGGTTGTATCATATGTCTATTGTTATACAGAAGAAAGAAGAGTAATCCATGATTTAAAAAAAAACTTATCACTTTGTTGTTACCATGTTGATTTTGTTATTTTCATTTTGTATTTTGTTAAAAAAAAAAACACTATTTGACTTTTTTAATCATTTTAATAAATTGACCATTTCGTCCTATTGTGGGACTCCTCAGTGGCAGTCCGCATCGACGATTTCGCTCCACGAGATTTGAACCCAGAACCTATCAGTCTCGCGCGCGAGCTCTTAACCATTAGATCACTGAGCTATCATGATCTTCACAAACCCACTTCTGATAAAAACTGATTAGTTTTACAAGAATTCACAAAACTTCACTAATAAATTCACAGTATCATGTTCACGTTTTCAATGTCCATTTTGTTGAATTCTCACTGCTGGAAATTGACGACATTCATTGTTTTAATGTAATCTGTCGGAATATCGATTCAATATTTATTAAGACATCTCAATCCTTATTGTTTGGTTATTCACTGTTTAGTGAAAGCTGGATGATAGACTATCGTTAATTAGGTGTTATGAATGTTGATTGAATGAATTAGTGACAGTCCTGTAGTAGAATAGATAAATATGATGACAGATTTGAAAAACAAACACACTACAGTGTATGCGTCAATGATTGATCTTATTCCCATGGAACTATGAAAAAGGATTCTGCAAAGATTCATTTCCATTGGTTATTTGAATGTTCTCGCTGATGATCAGGGACTGAAAACTGATCAGTCTATTCATGTTAAATAGGCATCGTGTGTGAGGTGCCCCGATATTGTCATTAAGTCACAAATAATTAAAGCAGAGATGGGTGGTAGCTAGCAGTGGAATTCAGAACGCACGTCACTTCGTCCTATTTGAGACACGTCAGCACGATGTACCTGAATTACAGAGTTGATATTCACAACTGTATTCAAAGTTAGTATCTTTCACTGCAAACATTATCCTGTCTTCCCCTTAGCTACTGTATATATACACTTACTGGATTTTACGAGCTGCTTCAATGAAGCATATAGAGATAATCACAGATTTGGCAGATGATTATCCTGTGGCAAACTACATTCTCCAGAATCATGTTTTCTTCGTGATGATCAATCTTTTATTAATAGGAAACGTAAGCACATTATGTTAGCATGTTGGACTACTGTTCATTTAGTTAACAGTGATACTAAAACCTGATATTTAGCCTAATTAGATTGAATTCACTTGGTATTGTTTGTTTGAATCTTCCCATCGATTTTGTTAGGACTGCAACTGGTCAGTCTCTAATGGCATATGTGCATGCTGTGCGTATTGCCTCGATACAGCCTTAATTCACAAGCATGGTTAGCAGTGGAATCCAGGACGCGCGTTTCGTCCTCTTTGGGACAACGAGACAAAGACCAGAAGAGAGGGAATAATAATCATATAAATGATGGTGAACAATGAGGGATGTTGTTCCAAATATACAGAGATGAACCTCACGATCGCTCACTGCTTATTGCAGTATCACACAAGTAATAAACTAAATCTTACAGCCTGTTAATCTGTTACAGCCAATAATATCACCCGACAACTCACACTGAATGATATGGAACAGGATTCGAACGTTCAACCTGATC
>NC_031499.1:7506677-7564024 GCF_000237925.1 Schistosoma mansoni | reverse complement strand
GAGTCCCAAAGAGGACGAAACGCGCGTCCTGGATTCCACTGCTGGCCACTATCCACCTCTGCTAATTAGATTGAATCTTCGGCGAGACTATAATTTATGGACGAGCCAATCAGAAGCGTTTGAGGGATTTCAAGGTCACGGCGCCAATTTCAGTACCTCATGCTCATGTACGAACCGTTCGCAGAGAATTTTAGAGAACGCTTGACAATTAAGCGGCTATAACAAATGAGACTAATAAGAAGTTCCTTTATTTGTGATTGTGGTAATTAAACTAATTGTAAACCTTGTGCAGACTATCGTGATATTGTCCCTCGATGTAATATATGTTGAAGGAAGACGTTTGCTAGAATAGGAAACTTCATCTCTCGATCCGAATTGAGATTAAGGCATATTATAACAATTTCTGCGAACTGTATAATAAAAGCACCAGTATCATTGGCTGCATTATTCTCAGATGTTACTGAAGCTTCGGCTGTGCAGTAGTATGAATGTTGTGGGGACATATCTATAATAAAAATGACAAACTTACACAACTGCAGTACACACAAACAATAATGAAGCTATGTAGTCGAGGCTGAGAGGGTTTTTGTGACTAACATTTCTCAAGGTCACTTCAGATTCGCTCAAAGGTCGTCCATAAATTATAGTCTCGCCGAATCTCCTAATGATTATACTTTATTTTTATCTACGATTTCGTAAAGCATTTTCCAGATATAGAAGCATGGTTTCATTGTTTACATACGCAGTATGAACTTCATTATTTCATCAAAACCTTAGTCTTTAGAAAGACATAGATGTTGTTGTCTACATCAGCTTACAAAAAACGTTCCTGTGCTTTATTCATAGACTTGATAGCTGTGTGTGTTAAGTGCTATGCAGAGATAATACTTCAGCCTTTACCACTGAATTCCCGTTTGTTGAGGCAAACATACACCACAGCTGAAGATGGAGATATTTCTAGTCACGTTCTTTGTTTTGAAGTGTGCTGTGAAACTGACTTCAAGGACGTCTATCTTCAGATCCCTCTAGATAAACTTTCATTAGCTTTGACAGCGATTATCACTGTTTGTGCTCTATTCAAATACAACTACCTTTCATTTGGTTTATGTTACTCTCCACCAACAAACAAAGAACTAAACCATTTCACATTTAATTTTGATCAAACCAACTTTATGTTGAGAATTGGAACGTACACCTATCATTGATTTCAAGAAAAATCTTCATTTTTACTGCACAAATATAGAACCCCCATCACACATTTTCTTTCACATGTACTATAGTAATTGATATCTTCACAGTATGAAAAACAAGTTTATATTATGAACACGTACAGAAATACAAGGATCCACTAAACAATTCACTTAATATTGTTTGTTTGAATCTTCCCATTGATGTTTAGGACTGCGACTGGTCATGTGCATACTGTGCGTATTGCCCCGATACAGCCTTAATTCACAAGCAATTGTAAGCAAAGATGGATAGTGGCTAGCAGTGAAATCCAGGACGCGCGTTCCGTCCTATTTAGGACTCATCAGCTGGATGTACCTGCATCAGTACTCAGTAGCTGAATGTATAACGCGATCGTGTTTGAAGCAAATGGTACTGGGTTTGGGTCCCAGAATGAAAATCAACTCTGAGATGCAGGTACATTCGGCTGACAAGTCTCAAATAGGACGAAACGCGCGTCAAACTGGATTCCACTACTAGCAACTATCTATCTTTGCTTACATTATTTAGAATATTCCACTACTCTTCAGAAAACAACGAAGGATGCTAATCAATGAATATACATGTACAATTTCATCAGACAGAGAATAACCACTACGTACATTTTTGTGTAGGAATGAAGGTTAGGATATGATAAATAGGGATAAAATTGCTGATGCGACGCAGTAATCGATAATGAGTATAACAATATCATCATCACAGAAAAGAAGACAACAACAATAAAGACACTATGTACATCATGTTCTGAATGTTGAGAATAGTTTTGTTGACGGGGCTATAAAGAACGATTACTTTCTAATTGCTTCAAATGTCCCATCTGTTATGCTAATATTGTTATTGGCTTAGTACAGTATTGTGATAACGGGAAAATTAGGTAGATTAAATATGAGATGGTGATTTGAGAAGAAATATTGATGATCTATGACTAACAAAGTGTGTGTGATGTACGCTTATGAATTGTGCCGAAATTATTCCACATCACAATATATAGTCAGGAGTCCCCAGACAAAGTGAGATATTTCACATCTATTAGAATTCATGGACACAAGCAAATATATAAAAGCTCCACAAGACCTTATCTAGCAACCAAACCATGTTCGAGCTGACCTAGTCAACAGACATTTTATTAACTCTATTAATGTATTTAGATATGCAATGTTTTGAACAATAAACATGTTCAAGTAGATCGTGCCCAGGATTCTTCATCGTACCAAACATAAAATATGGAATATGGTCACAATAGATTGATCACTGGGTGGTGATCAATGTCATGCGTGTCAAGTTCTTCTTAGTGCTGATCGAATGCTATCGATCGAGTTGCAATGTGGCCACCAGTCTAGGTGGCTCGACACTGTGTGCACTATATATATTGAGGTAAGATGGTGGTTGGAGGTGGTCAACAGGAAACCCTGGACCCCGGTTTCGTGCTACTTGGCACTCGTCAGCAAGGTGTACCTGTAATCTTGAGGGAACTGTCGCTCCCTGACGGATCCGATCCCGTTACATTCAGCTTCACAGTCAGAGACTCTGTTGAAAACTTTTCCTGGTACTTATAACAAACTGATACCTCTGTAGTTTTCACATTTGCTCAGATCTCCTTTCTTTGGTATCTTGATGAGATATCCTTCTTTCCAGTCCATTGGCACTTGTTCCTCTTCCCAAATCTTCTTGAACAGAAGGTGAAGCATGTTTGCAGCTATTTCAATGTCTGACTTCAGTGCTTCTGCTGGTATATTGTCAGGTCCTGGCGCCTTCCCACTTTTGATTTGTCTGATGGCCATCTTGACTTATTCGATCGTTGGTGGGGTGACATCTATTAGAAGGTCAGTGTGGGCTGCTTCGATGTTCGGTGGGTTCAGTGGGGCTGGTCTGTTCAGCAGTTCCTCGAAGTATTCTGCCCATCTTTTCCTCTGTTCTTCAATATCCGTGATTGTCTTTCCTTCTTTGTCCTTGACTGGTCTCTCTGGTTTGTTATATCTTCCTGCCAATTTCTTCGTTGTATCATGTAGTTGTCTCATATTCCCTTCTCTTGCAGCTTTTTTCGCCGTCGTTGCTAGTTCTCCCATGTATTTCTGCTTGTCGGCTTTAATGCTTTTCTTCACTTCCCTGTTAGCTTCTGCGTAGTCTGCTTGTGCTTTCACTTTCTCTGCTCATGTTCGGCTGTTGTTAATTGCTAGTTTCTTGTTCTTCCTTTCTTGAATTTTGTCCAGGGTTCCCATAGAGATCCATTCCTTGTGATGATGCTTCTTAGGACCAAGAACCTCCTGACACATTGAAGTTAGTGCTTCTTTGATCCCTTTCCAGTTGTCCTCCAAAGTATTTTCTTGTTCTTTCAGTAAATCCTGTAAAGCTTGGAACCTGTTGTTGAGAGTTATCTTGAATTCATGGAGCTTGTCAGTATCTCGAAGGAAGGCTGTATTGAACCTTTGTAGTGCTGTTTGTCCAGTTGTCCAGTCTTTCTTTAGCTTCAGTTTCATCTTGGCCACAACCAGGTGGTGATCTGAAGCTATGTCAGCTCCTCTCCTAGTTCCCACATCTTCCACTGATCTTCGGAATTTTTTGTTGATACAGATGTGATCTATCTGGTTCTCTGTGGTGTGGTCCGGTGAGATCCATGTAGCTTTGTGTATGCGCTTGTGTGGGAATATTGTGCCGCCTATAACCAATTTGTTGGATGCACATAGGTTTGCAAGTCTCTCCCCATTTTCATTTCTCTCTCCTAATCCATGTCGTCCAATTACATCTTCATATCCTGTGTTGTCCACTCCAACTTTAGCATTTAGATCTCCCATCAGGATTGTGAGGTCCTTTCGTGAGCACTTCTCTATAATTGATTGCAGCCTTTCATAGAACTGATCTTTATCATCGTCGTTGCTATCATTTGTGGGTGCATAACATTGGATAACGTTCATTGTGATCCCTTGCTTCTTTGTTCTGAATGATGCTTTGATTATCCTGGGTCCATGAGATTCCCATCCCACAAGTGCATTTCGTGTTTCTTTGGACAGCATTAGAGCAACTCCCTGAGTGTGTGGAGCATTTTCCCCTTCGTGACCGGAGTACAGCAGCATCTCTCCTGTACCTAGCCTTTGTTGTCCAGTTTGTGTCCAATGGGTTTCGCTGATTCCGAGTACTGCCAAGTTGTATCTCCTCATTTCCATTGCTATTTGGCTGCTCTTTCCTGTCTCCCACATTGTCCGGACGTTCCATGTACCTATAAAAAGTGTTGCTCTGGTTGTTAGAAGGTGCATCGGTCTCGTGACTTCCGAAGAATTTCGGCTTTCATCATGAGACATCATAATTATTCCTTCAACTGGGAGGGCAGAGTTTAAATGGTTTGAATTATTTTTTCTGGTTAGCGTTTTTTTAGCGAGTTAGCTTTTCTACTGGATGAGGTCGCTAACCCCATGCCCAACCCTCCTCCTTTACCCGGGCTTGGAACCGGCAGTAACTCTAGAAGAGCTACAGGCGGAGTTATTCTCATTTATCTACATGTAATAAATAACTGATTGTGGGAATTCACCTTAGTTTCCATACGTTGTGGAATCAACTGATTATTATATTGTTGAACTGATTCATCACCTTCTGATCGGTATCGACTTTCTACTCACTTGTGAAACATAAATATTAATGTAGGGTCTTGAAAATATGAAATATTCCTTCGTTCAACTTGTTATTTTAATGTCAAAAGGATATATCCACTGAAGATCTGTTGTAGTGAATAATGAAATCCATTCACTTTTAGGATCAAATCGAATACACGAATGCAATGAAGTGAACGAGAACACAAGTGGAGACAATCAAATGTACTCTAATATAAAATTACAGTAAAGTCTTCATCTGCAAAATGTCAATCATTCATCTCAGACTTGATTGTTCTTTCATTTCCACAACATTCGTTCTCTGTTCTCGTTCTCTTTCTGTCGCCAGGCATTTCACTTTCAGTTGATGATGCACACTACTTATATTTGTCGACGTCAGTAGCAAACACCACAGTAATCTCTTCCATTCCAACTACACTTTCCCATTACTATACATTTACTACAAAAGATTGACAGCCACCTGCTCAGAAAACTGAATTATCAGTTAGTTTTGTCATACGCATACATCACAATCTTGTTTAAACAACCTAAATGTTGTAAAATTTATTGAAATAGTTGCTTGGTTTTAAAATAAATTGACAAATAATTTAAACATTTCATGTGCCAAACTGTTATCCTGGGACCTCGGGGTAAGTAATGCAGTCGTTAGAAAACGGGTACTAGTTAAGGATAGCAAATCGATTGATGAAGTAGTGAAACTTCATCAGTTGAGATGTCTGGGACACGTGTTACGTATGCCCAGCCACCGACTGCCCCGACGTGCAATGTTTTATGGTGTAGGAGTAAGTTTGAAGAAAGCTAGGGGCGGCCAGACCAAAACGTGGCATAAATCCCTGAAGTCACTGACAAGTGGACTGAACCATGTTAGTAGGTGTAGACTACCCAGATGAAATTCTCGAGATGATAGCAATCGATGGTTAGAGACCTTGAATGAAATGGCTCAAAATCGTTTGTAATGGCGAAAGTGCATCCACTTTTTGTGTTCTACCAAATTCTAATCTTCTTAATTCTTCATATCTCTATCTTTTTTCCTTTTCCAAATTAATTTCACTGGATTATACTCCCTGAATGACATCTTCATACCTTAATAATTCCGACTACTGCTTATACTCTTGCTACTTCTACCACTATGGTATTTGAATCGACAACTGTATCTCTGTGCTAATGTGGTATGGAAACTCGAACTGATGTACATACATACATACGTACGTACGTACGTATGAAGTTCTACGTTGTGACTGACTGACTGCCAAACTGTCTGCATTATTAATTTGTGATGAATACTGGAGTACTATGTAAATGACTTAAAATATCAATTTTGTTAACATAAAAAACTAATCCAATTACAGAACATAGTTACACTGTATGTATCGAACAACTTTGAACAACTTTATAGGAAATGTCATTTAAAAAGCTTTATTTATTTCATGAATATATTACTTTAGCATTCTATCACTCATTTATACATTATAAGTCTATTTACTTTACATGTAAGTAGTATAATATCGTAGATATTTAATGTACTTACTTACTTACGCCTGTTACTCCTAATGGAGCATAGACCGCCGACCAGCATTCTCCAACCCACTCTGTCCTGGGCCTTACTTTCTAGTTCTATCCAATTTTTGTTCATTGTTCTCATTTCTGTCTCCATTTCTCGGCGTAATGTGTTCTTTGGTCTTCCTCTTTTTCTTTGGCCTTCAGGATTTCATGTGAGAGCTTGTCTTATGACATAGTTGGGTGATTTCCTCAATGTGTATCCTATCCACTTCCAGCGCTTCTTCATGATTTCTTCCTTAGTTGGAATCTAGTTTGTTCTCTCCCACAATAGAATGTTACTGATTATGTCAGATATATAATGTAAGTCATTATTATTATTATTATCGGACGGAACAATAACGAATGATTGTTAGTCATAAAAGTAACTAGGAGTATTGCCAATTATATCACTTCTCAATTACCTTCATTACAATAAATTCACTGAACCTTATCGATCCTTACGTGATATCAGTCGTTTAAATTTTCTGATTGACTAATTTTATTGATTTTGCCGAATTAAAAACATTTTCTTTTGTACAAAGTATTTCATTGTTGATCCAGCCTGATGGGTCGTCCAGCAAGTAATAAGAAAGGATATAAAATTGGAAAGCGCTCACGTTTAAATAAACTCAATGCCTTTAGACGATGTTGTTCTTATACACCAATTCATAGTGTACACATTCATGATGCAAATCTTCAATCAACCGATGACAATTTGGACTTTTCGTGTGATCGTACTATAGAATTTATGGAATCTGGTGATACACGCAACATAATCTCTGTGGAAATAGCTGAACAAAGCATCTATTTCGATCGTCTTTTAAAATATCATAAAGGATCAGGAAATATACGATTACCAGAGTTTCTAAAGATTGGTTTCTCATCCATTATAAAATACATACGTGAAGGTGTTCCCGTGATTAATCCTGACAATGTTTATCATACCTTCGTAGCAGCGGATTTCCTATTATTATCCAAATTGAAACAACAATGTGCAAATCTATTCAAAGAGATGGCAAACATTGACCTATCAAATGCAATCAATATATGGTTAAATTATAAATCATCCTATTGGCCTGAACTTAGCTCTATGGCATATCAAGCGATTTTAGAAAATTTCGAAGATCTATGGCAAACATCAGATTTCAAAACCCTGGATGTAAACCATCTTTGTCAAATACTTCATGAAGATACATTAAATTGTAAACATGAATTGAATGTATTTCATGCAGTCGTTGAATGGATTAATGAAGATTTGGTAAGACGTATTCAATATTCAATGGAGTTATTGTTATGTATCCGACTTGGAATGTTAACAACCAATGAATTAGATGATATAAAGAAGCATGATTTGATTCAAATGAATCCAGAATATTTAGATTTATTGAATCGATGGCCAAAGTGTTTAGCAACTACTAATAATCGTATTATTAAGGCATATGGACAACGGTTTGTTACACCAAGATTACCGCATCAAGTGAGTATGTGCAAACGAATTTGTTAGATATCATTTCCATGGTGATCTAGCTTCAATTGACTCATGATTTCAACTATGTAAATATTGAAATATCCACAAAATCCCCTTCTGATCTATAATCATGTACTCACTAGTGACTGACTGTAAGGAATGTTTCCTTCAGTTCTAGTGGGAAGCAGCAACCAGTGGAGTTCAACCAAGTATGTTGTAGAGATATCAACTCACTGAAGACAATTGGTTAACGGTAGCTCAAACATCGTGGATTGGTTGAAGTTAGACATTAACACCATTGGATGCAGGCTCAGTGGTCTATCGGTTAAGTGCTCTGACACGAGACTGGTAGGTCCTGGGTTCGAGTCTAGCGAGTGCAGGATCGTGGATGCGCACTGACGAGGAGTCCCATAATAGGACGAAATGGCCATCCAATGCTTCCAGGTTTTCCATGGTGGTGTAGCTTTAATTGACTCATAATTTCAACTATGAAGATATCATTTCAACACTCTAGATAATAACGTTTTCTATAATTTTACCATCTTATTATGAATTGGATGAAAACAGTCTTGTCATGAATACCATTCCGATGTCATTTAAGTAAGACCATTACTTATGTGAGTAACATGTGAACATTGTCAACTTTCCCAGTGCGCATCACGAACCGAAGTTAGATAGACAACCATGAATAAACATAAAATACCAAACAAATGTTTCGTCCCAGTTTGAAGATTATCATCAGCTAGCGTGATTGATCCCACCAAAGTTTGATCATCTGTTTAATGTTCAATGAGCACTGTCGTCGAGTTTACTACTGGGTCGAAACATCCATCTCGTCCCCTCGCACTTTCAGCGGTTGCCTAATAATTTTCAATTCCTAATATAAACTACAAAATTTATCACCAGTATGTACATGACTGATGATCATTTATAGACCTTCAAATGCTATTTTAGTGGTCTGATATCTGACTCCAGTTAAATGGTTTTTAGTTGTTAAGGTAATGTAGGAGAATGGATTCCGAGTACTTATATTTCATACAATCATTGATCCAGACAAACGATCAAAGAAACAAAACCAAATGACCCATGGTGAAGAACACATGTAAGTCAACTCGATTTAGGCAACAGTTAATATATTGATTTATAGTCAGACGAAAGCAAGGCACAGACATGTGATGAGTAAGATGGTGTAGCTTCAGAGTCTAGAATAACTGATGTGTGCTTGACATAGTACCATCCACTACACTATTAAGTATCAAAGGAAGTGATGTTTATAATGATTCGTCAGTATGACGATAACTTGGAATAGGATTCAAAATTAGATGGATAATCAGTAGAGACTTGGGAGAAATGTCCACCGTTTCGTCGTAGTGTGATGAAGTTTGAGATCTTTTGGAAAATGTGAGAAATGTTGAAAACTGTTCATGAAATTGATGCAGTGAAAACAGATACTTCTGAGTGAATGTAACTTTTTAGTTAAGTTCAGGAAAAATGTGATTACTACACACTACATTCGTTCACCTGTCTATTCAACTGTAGAAGTAAACGAGTTCATTTTCTGTAGTCTTATCACCACACTTAATCACAATCCTTCTGCACAATCAGACAGGCATGAAATTCGCCTTTTCTCAATTTACAAACCACGTGGGTTGAGCACTTTGGAAACATGGAAACAAAGAAGCATACATCAATGAGGTTGTTAAATGTGCCTGAGTACAGACAACTTGAATGGGTGTTTGAACTAGTAAGTAGCGAAACAGAATGATTGTATGGTGAGAAACGATGTATGTAATGAAAGATGAGAATCACCCGAATCATGAAGTTTGTAAGTTACAGTCATCATTACTACTACAGTTAACATGTTTATTTAGACACATTAGACACAGTGAGACATTTTGATGATTATTTGTACTCCTATCTATATTCCCGTTATTAGATTGCGATGGTTTTCGGTGGATGGCGTGATGGTGAGGGTCCAGTGGCGGCAGTGCAAGTCTATAATCCAGTAGTAAAGGAATGGACATTATGGACAGAGAATAGTCAGCAATTTCTGATACCAACTAATCAACAATCGCATTTATTGCAAAATTTACTCACTTTCACGATCAACAATTCACAAACAAATAAATTACAAGACGCTGTGGATACTTTTAGTTGGATCAACAATTTCCGGAGCTCTCTACCACCAGATGGAATCAATTGTGAAGGGAATCCGAGCGAATTACCTGTTGATAACAAAAAGATCATGAGTACAACTCATGATAATCTAATCGGTGAGATCCCTAAACGTGTCTACGCTGGTTGTGTACTGATAGGAACACGAGTTTATGTAATTGGAGGATTTGATGGATATCGTGCTCTCAAATCTACTTTGTGCTATGATTTCCAAGTAGAATCTGGTTGGTAAGTGATGTACACTGAGTGACCTGTTTTGTTCAATTTGATTTGATGAATTCATAGCAATTTTAGTAGTTACTAAACATTTTACAACTATTTTATTCACAAATAGACGATCGTTGTAATTTGCATGATGTACGATTGAAAGCTTGAAAAAAAACGATCAAGTGCTCTGGCGCGAGACTGGTAAGTCCTGGGTTCGAATCTCGAGATGCAGGATCGTGAATGCGCACTGATGAGGAGTCCCATAATAGGACGAAACGGCCGTTCAGTGCTTCTGTCAGTGTTTACCTGTTATACGTTTATCATGCTGGTAACAACACAAGCCCATTAAAACTTGATAATCAATTCCGTACATCCTGTTCTTGAAATCAATTAGTTTACTAATCACTTGTTTGTACTCTGAAGTGCACTCTAAAGGATATAAGTTGAATCATGTGAAATTTTGTGTAAAATGTTTAGGTATGAAGCAAGTTGCATGTATGAAAATCGTTATTATGTCAGTGTTGCATATGCAAATGGACAGATCTATGCAATTGGAGGTCATAATGGTGAACATGGAGGTCGTTTAGATTCTGCAGAAAGATATATCGTGGATGAAAATTTATGGCAAACTATTTCTTCAATGAATTATGTACGTAGTGATGGATCAGCTGGAGAATTACATGGTAAAATATATGTGATTGGTGGATTTGATGGTCGATATTATCACGATTCAGTGGAATATTATGAACCAATGACGGATCAATGGACCTTAGTAAGTCGAATGAATTCACCGAGAAGTGGTGTATCACTTATTCAACATAATGATTACTTATATGCTATTGGTGGAAACAATGGAAAAGATCGTTTGAAATCCATTGAAAGATATGATCCAAAAGAAAATAAATGGGAAATAATTGGAGAAATGAGTCGAAGTAGGAGTAATTTATCAACTACAGTTATTGATAATGAAATATACATACTAGGTGGATGGTCTGGTGAACCAGCATCTGGTATTTCCGATCAAGTTGAATGTTATAATGTGATTAGTTGTGAGTGTCGAATTGTACAATCTTTAATTTATCCAGTTAGTGCTTCATGTGCATGTACACTGAAAGGTTGTGATTTGGTGAAAAAATATATAAATCCATTGTCAACCGTATTATCTCACTGTTTAGGTAAGCAATGTTGTTACTACTGCCTTTTATTTACTGTCGAACTTGATAATTTATATTGTCATTGTAATGATCAGGTTGAACGTTCGAATCCTGTTCCATATCATTCAGTGTGAGTTGTCGGGTGATATTATTGGCTGTAACAGATTAACAGGCTGTAAGATTTAGTTTATTACTTGTGTGATACTGCAATAAGCAGTGAGCGATCGTGAGGTTCATCTCTGTATATTTGGAACAACATCCCTCATTGTTCACCATCATTTATATGATTATTATTCCCTCTCTTCTGGTCTTTGTCTCGTTGATTTTCCATTACTGTATTGATAAAGTACAGTTATTTGAGCCGATCAATATGTTGATTAAGACAAAGGGATAATCCTGAATCCCAAATGAAGCTTTCTCGAGAAGTCATACATATCAGAATACCATAGACCAATATATTTTTCTGACTGACTTTTCACTATTCGGAATTCATAAATGGTTTCATACACTGAGTCCGACATAGAGATCTCTTAGTAATCATTGAACAGTCTGGCTGGAATGCATGAATAAGGAACTTTTAACCTGAAAATAAACTCCAGCTACTACACAGTTACTAATAAATACGGAATTATTATTACCATTACTATTATTACTGTTCTTACATTGCTGACTTTCCAATGCATACGGTGTTGATCGATCTCAGTAAGATACATCGACTGATTGATTGACTGGTAGCACTTGTCTACTGACAGTATATTTTGTTCGTTGACAATTGCCAACCAGAACGAGATAAACGTCTTGAATTCCTTTGCTAGTCATAATTGAAATATGCAAACACTGATTTCAGACACCTATCTATTAACCTGATCACCTCAAATTCACATGAGGAAACGTCATTCTGAACTGACTAATCAATTTCATGTCTCACGATGGACCCACATGGTAAAAATGCTAAAAATCTATTTCAAATGAAGTGAGGTATTTTGTGAATGAGTGCGTAGAAACATTTATGACAATACTTCTAGGGTTTTACTCGATGACCTACAAGTTTCGAATCGATTATTGTGAGAATGAATTGTGTTGTTGAATGACAGCCTGACATTCTGCTGAGTACTATCAATTCGGTGATTCTGTACCGTGCTATCAGCTACATTATTTACATATGAATTGTTGGTGAGACTAAACTACATGGACGACCTTTGAACAAACCTTAAATGACCTTGAGAAATATTAGCCAATCAGAAGACAGTTAGTGTACAGTGAAAATTTATCATACAAAACCAAAGAATTAAAGTGGATACACTTCTTTTACATGAGTCAAAAGCTTCTCAAGGTCAGATATAGGTTCAGAAGTTCTAAAATCATAGCGCATACGGTACAGGAACACATCCATATGGCTCCATAGTAGTCGACCTCTGAAACCATGATAAAGTTTCAAAAATTCTATTAGCCTCGACCACACAGCTTCAATGTTGTTGGTATATTGGTATGGTTTAGGGTTTAAGGTTAGAATTAAGGTTTAGGGTTAAGGATGGGACTATATATTATGGACGATCTTTGAGCGACGCTAGAGTGACTCTGAAAGTGTCAACATAATAACTAAGACTAAATGAGGGTTATAAACCCGTATAAAGAATTCAAACTATGATTTACAGCTCATGATTAAGGTTAGGAATTATACTTAGGGTTTTCATCACGAACTGACATCAGCTATAATGCCAAAACTCTATTTATCCAAATGGGTAATTGAATTTCGCGCCGAAATCTTATGATCACTCCTCTCGTAGACGCTGAATTATCACGTCTTCTCTAAAATCCGTTGTAAATCGACCGTATGTAAGCATCAGGTACCGAACTTAGCGCCGTGACCTTGAAAACCCGCGAAGTCTTCTGATTGGCTCGTCCATATAGTTTAGTCTCGCCGAATTGTTAATAAACCGATGAATCTAGGTTCGTATTTTCCCGACCACGGCTACAATTCTCATGCGGTAGTCATGTTTATCTTTTGTGATGATCCAATTGAATTACACGAATCGGAACAATCATTTATCCACGTTCGAGGCATGTGAGTTGGAGTGTGACGAATAGGTTGATTGTGGCACACGCCACTTGGCCATACAGATTTGCACCGCCACCAGTAAGGCTTTAGAAAATAGAACTAACGCACCAACTACTACTCGAGCAGTGCAATGTAACTGTTGTCAAATACTTGTCGTTCGGGTTATTCAGTCGCGCTCCTCGGTCTATGAGTTCATCAGTCACCACTAGTTTCATTCTTAAGTCCCTCAACAAGATGTATTAGTTCAGGGAGTTGGTAGCCAGAGAATGTGAATGGCATTCATATTTGTTACCCACTGGATATCATCTCATTCCTTATAATTACATGAATCTATTCTCTTTCGTAATTTTCTTTCCTCTTGACTAAAGATAATTTCAATTTGGTATATAAAGGAGAAGAAGGAAAAGACCGTGATGATGACGATCGGAAATAATCTTGATTCCATATCATTACCATGAACAACTATTTCCTAATCTATTATTTATCGTTATGGTGTAGATCACAATCATCATTATAATCATAACAAGAAGGGGGAGAAGAAGGAGAAAAAGAAAGAGAATAAGGAGGGGAAAATAACATTTTTAACAATGTGAAATTATTGTTCATGACTACTTCCCTTTATTTGATTCAATGTGATAGTTACTCATTGTAGATTTAGTTTAATTTCAGTATGATTATTTACTCAAATAAAAACATAATCTTGAATCATAAATTCATTTAGTGTTGTTTATTTTTATCTTCTCATTGTTATTTGGGACTGTAATTGATCAGTCTTTTGTTGACATATGTGCACCCGATGCGAACTGCCTCCATATTGCCTGAAGTCGCAAGCTTGATGAGCAAAGATGGATCGCAGCTAGCAGTGGAATCCAACTGGATGTACTTGAATCACAGAGTTGATGTTCACTCTAGGACTCGAACCCAGTACCGTCTGGATTCCACTGTTAGCCATTATCCATCTTTGCTCATATAACTTTAATATAATTCTGAACATTTCTGATATGTAAGACTATTACAGTCTTGTTGATTTTGTGGCTGTACAAACTGCTATGCAATTAAAAGAGTGAAAGCGAAAGGGTGAACATCTAAACGGTGAGATGAAGAGTCCCAAATAGGACGAAACGCGCGTTCTGGATTCCACTGCTAGCCACTATCCACCTTTGCTTACAACATTACACCAAGTTCTATCATTTCTGTTACATCTTGTAAAAATTTCAATGAACAACTCATTGTGCTTTATCTTCAGTGTAAATTATCTGACCATTTTCTAGACTCAATTGATTCTTGATCTCAACTATTGAAAAACGACTTCTCTTGACCTCAGTTCTCTGCAGAAATACCAATGAATATACTCTATTGTCGTCTATCAACTCAAGCCAGTTCATTCATTAATCATATAAAGTGGTATTCTATATTCTCTATGATGTAGAGTGGGCGTAATATGAATGTTGGTTGGAATTGAAAACAAAACAGAAACATCGCCTTCTAATAATAAATTGGTTATTTGGCTGATGATCATTAACACACCCACAGAGAGAGCAAGTATGAATGGAATTCTCATTTTACAAAAGATCACTACATTTCTATAAACAGAATGAAGTGAAAACAAATATTTTGGATGTCAATTCATAGAAGGTGTTGATCCAGCTATCTTTCAATATACACTGTCCTCATTCACCATCTTACTTCAAATGAGTTTTTTTGTTGTTTCCTCACAGTATAACTTGGATTTGGCATCCTCACATTAATAATCTATGGAACGGCCACAGTAATAATCCCGATTGATTCGGATTTGACTAGTTATTACTTCCTGTGTATATTGATCTATGAGACTTTGGTGAATCAACCGTGATTGTAGTCTCTCTGTCGTATATTAATAATTAAACTAAGTGAGAATTACAGGAAATCGGTTAACATAAAAGATGCAGTGTCTGAGAACTGAAATTAGACTTTGATTATCTTATTACAGAAGACGGTAGTTTACATGAAACTGTGTATTGACTAGACCATTCACTTATATTTTGATTCACTTCGTTTCATATATAACTCAGAGAATGTTGGTTCGTCTTCATCATGCATCATTAGACATTGTATAGCGGGAATCTCGTTTGATGAACTGATTCACAGATGTGTCTATAAGATCCTGGAAACACATTTTACTGTTGACAAAATGTATGCATGTAATGATGTTTGATTAGGCTTCGATATCGTCGTTGAGTGAACGATTTAAACGATTTTCTTAAGCAGATATTTGAATTGAGTTATATAATGTTCGATGTTTGTAGGCTGCTGACATTTATCCATGAAGTCAAGTTTTATGGAAGTTGGTACAAGTCACTATAGTGTGAACTCTCAATCTTCAAGAAACTAATACTCGTCATGTGATCTGAACTGATAAAAGTCAATTTCGCAACATGAAAATTAACGGCTACGTTACTGTAAGCACAACTGACATCTTGTAGGACAGAGGTGTTTATATTTTCTACCAAAGCACATTTGCTGATCTCCTGTTTATCTAGTCATAATATACTCACGGAATTCTATCAACCGTCTAAACTATCTATACTACTTGTAAGTAACTAGTTATTATGATCAATTTTATTATTTAAACGACCTGTTCAGACAAGTTATTTTAGCAATATTCAGAGTTTTCATACAAATTTCCACACTTGTAAATTTAACCGAAGTAAAGACAATCAGTGGGGAAGAGCATCATGAACTCTCTATCATTAACGATTTCTCGTTAGCTGATTACAATTTTATATCATTGTAGTGAGTGAGTCCTCATGTGTTTGACAGTGGCCATTTTGTTGATATTCTAATATCCTCCAAGATAAATATTGATCATTCCTCGTCAAATTAACTATGGTTTGATGAAACTGCAACTGGCATAAAATCATTAAAACCAATTTTGTGTATCGAGAAATATTCAGTTGTCGATATCACCTTGTCGTGGTGAACTCATTCATCAATGTTTGTCATGCACCACACTAATTATCACACTTATATAAGTAAACTCATCATTACCCAGTATTCTGAATAGACACATTTTACTGCCGACCAAATGTTTGTTCATGTTGAGTATTGATTAAGGTTGATTTTAAGAGTTGAGTGAGTGCTGTATTAGTATGAACTAATGACTCCGTTTTACTTACTGACTGCTTGATTTTCAATGCCAAATGTAATACGTTTTGTTTGTGCTCATCTAGTACTTCTTGGTTAAATTGGCTTATTTCTGTGATTCCTAGTTTGTACCATAGTTCAAATACTGCTAATTATCACAGTGGAGTGGACTGAAATTGGCAAGAAATTAAAGGTTTTCCATATGTCTGTCATTCGTCATTGAAATTCGTTTCCGTATATTGACAGAAGTGAAAAATCACTCACTATTCAACATGTGCGTCAATATTCAACTTATCGAATATGTTTGAACATTCTGCCACTAATATCAATATTATTCCTATTGGTGAATCTGGATTCGTACCATTAACTCAAATGTGTGTGTTTGTGTGATTGTGTCCAAAAATTTGGTTAACTTATTCAATTGTACAGAGTGATCTGTAATAAGATTGAGAGCTGTTAGATAACTCAACAAAGTCATCAGAAATAGAATGATGTTGAGTGAGGTGTTGTTTAAGGATATCAAATATGGGAAAAATGTTAATTAGTGATCACCTGGCACTTCCCGCCTTTAGCAAACAGCGATCACATTGCACGCTACCTTAATTTCCGGACACGTGGCACACAGTATGTATCTGTTGTCAATGTCTTTCGAGCTAGCATCAAGCCATTCTTCCCACCGGCTTTCTTTCTCTTTTTACTCACTCAAACATCAACCCATTTTATCCTCACTGCTACATATATTCTCATTCATATCTCCTTAAATGTACAGGTAAGGTCAGAGAGCCTGTCAGCAACTAGTCAGTCAGTCAGTTGTGCTACAACTCTAAGAATCAACTACCAATCCTTGTCACTAACAATATTTTCATTTTACATGGATAGATATTTCAGAAGCATGAATATCTCCTGGTGAAAATGTTTCAACTAAATTTATTGTATTTCTACTGAGATGTCTATAGTTGCATTAGCTTATTTGCCTAAATCAAATTGCTTTCAATCTGCTTGTTGAATGGTTTTGTTTTCTGTAAAATGAATGTTCACATTGTTGGCAGATAGATGATGGTGAGAGGAAATGCATGGAAAAAAGAATAGTGGACACTTGATGTTCAAGGATCAGTCGGACATGAATTTAGCCGATAACAATATACTACTTGCTATTCTTATTGAATAGATGTGTTAGCGAAATATACACTGGATCTCATCACTTACATCAAATATGGGGTGAATGAATTCCGTGATGTTAGACATTTGTGCTGATGAATTTTGTGTTTCATTGTGGCTATTCGACAAACTTCTAAGATCCCGTTAGTACCTGATTTTCACATTGATGGAAAGAAACGTCGAGAAGACCAGCATACTCGCCATTACAATTTTTATATTATTATTCGACAGTGTATAATATCTCCAAAACAGTAATTGAAACATATATAATAGGAAGGTGGTTTAGACAAGCTGCAACAACTGTTAAAATGATGGTGGAATTTACCAACCTGTTTTCAGTAAGTGAGTGAATAATCTGCATAAATGATAATTCACTAACATCAACATTCCACTGAATCCTAGTCATAATATCGTAAACACAACCTCAACACCACATGAACATAACGAGAATACCAACATTAACATTAGCACTACACTCTCACAAAAATACATTACACTGAAACACTGGCATACACATTATCCATTACATTCATACACCACTGTCAATCACTTACAACTTCAACCTCAAGTTTCTGTTAGAATCTTTGTTCTTGGTCTCTACAGACTGATGAACAAAAAGAAACTACAAAACATGACCGGTACATTTGAAAGTAATTGCTTGATGACTAGTAGTGGAATTCAAGAAGCTTGATACATCCCTTTTGTCACTTGTGAGCTTGATGTGCCTATATCCTAGATTTGCTGTTTACTCACGTATTCCGACCTATTACTTTCCACTTCAAATGCCTTACTAGCATACTTTACTGTTATGGAATAGAAATGGTGAGATGATAGAATGAGTGTTTTATTCTTGGTCACTTTATAACAATCTATGTGGAAGGATGATGCTATTTAAAACCTGCATGTACAAAATAGTAATGGTATAACTTGTGGTCACTTTGAATGATACTGATATGAATGATTATTGCTTTCGAGTGCCAATATATAAATGAACATTAGGTTTCCGACATACTTCGTTGATGAATGAGTCTTAAACAATGTGAAACAATTGTTGTATGTTCAATAATATCATGACATATATTCCAAGCTAGTTAGTGATAATCAATGTAGAATGTTGCACAAATACATATTGGTTGGCTGTAATTAATGTTGTATTAGAGTGATCCAGGAAATTTCTCGCAATAGGCAACAAAGTTTAGGAAACATTGGGAAGCATTTTATTCAATCAGTGTTCAGTATACGTTTTGCTAGAAACATCACAAAAGTGAAAAGTCACATGTAAAGCTTCTGATTGGCTGATTAATAAACTGCTACTACGTTTAGTAGCATTCCAGGATTTTCAGGAAAAACCAAGGACCCGTAAAATACTATAAAAACCCTATATTTTTTGTACATGAATGAACCTTTTGGAGTAAAGTGCTTCTCGCATATTTCGCGCCTTTTCTATCGTGTTCAAGTCACTGTGTAGATTTAGCTTGGGGTCTACGAGACTAGCTTAAGATCCGAGTATAGCGTTCAATTAACAAGACATATCATATTGTTTTAATACTATAATAAAGATTTACAAAAATGAACACATAAGGAGTTGTGGGTAGTATGAGTATTATGAGTAATAGTGAAAGTGACGAAATAGTAGACAATGTGGTTGAACCAGGAGTGTGAAATAGGAAGAGGAATAATGTAGTTAGGTTAAAAATTCATGAAAAGATATGAAGTGGATGTATCTATGATATTGTGACTGATTCTAAGCTCTACATTACACAATACCTTCAACAAATAATCTTACTTAGTAAACTATTTATAACAGAAAAGTTTAGCCAAACAATCAATGATTTCATCTTACTTACCTAGTTACATTTGTTGCTCATCGTGGAGGAGCATAGGCCGCCGACCAGCATTCTCCATCCAACCCTGTCCTGGGCAATCCTTTCTAGTTCTTTCCAGTTAACATTCATCCTTTTCATATCTGCTTCTATTTCACGGCGTAATGTGTTCTTTGACCTTCCTCTTTTCTTCTCTGCTTCCGGATTCCAAGTTAGGGATTGCCTCGTGATGCAGTTTGATGATTTCCTCAGTGTTTGTCCAATCCACTTCGAACGTCTTTTCCTAATTACCTCTTCAACTGAAAGCTGATTTCACAAACAATAATAGATTTTTGTAAACAACCATCATGTAAGGAATGATCTACTGAAATCATACATTTTTGTTACAATAATAATAATCTAATCAGATATTACTAGTCTGAAGTACCATAGTCCATTAAAACGTCCTACAGATAAACATTCTAAGAAATAACATTACAGATTTCAAATATCTGTCAACATATACAGGAGAAATTTTGCAACGATTACAGAACCCATGTACAGGTTATTCTGAACAAATCACAATTTCACTTCAATTTACTTAAGCGCCATACTTATCACTTTAACAACGGATACTATCGACTTCTTTGTGAATGTTCCCTTTCATAGTTAATAAACTTTCTACTTGAATGAAGAATGTAAGCCAGTTGCGAATCGTCATAATTGCTATTTAGTATTGAACTGTATATGTATGTGTAGAATGTCATATCAATAAACATTAATTACCTATTCGTGTTTAATAAATTTCGGTCGATAAATACGTTGTCCTGGTAATGAGATTAACACAGAAATATGACCCAGATGAGCTTTAAAATAAACCTAAATCGATAGCCAAGAATATCACTTCAAATGTATCATACTTTGCAATGAAATCAGTTCAGTGTCATGATGTACATCGTTGAGAAGTGTCGAACATATTTATTGTGACTTATAAGACTGAATCAACAAATGACCATTACAGTCCCTCACTAGACGGAACTAAACGAAACGAACTAAACGAAACGACAAGCCTGATCTGATGACACTCATCCAAAGACGTCTGAGCAGTAATAATAATAATAATAATAATAATAATAATAATACTGATACTAACACAGTAATAATCATCTGATATGGATTACCTCTGCTACAAATAACATAACTTAGTCATCATGAAGTTTGTCTCTGTTCGTTTGTGTTGTTACTAGTATGATGTACATATAACAGGTAAACACTAACAGAAGCACTGGACGGCCGTTTCGTCCTATCGTGGGACTTCTCAGCAGTGCGCATCCACAATCCTGTCTTGCAAGTTACGAACCCAAGTTTTTCATGGTGGTCTAGCTTCAATTCATTCATGATCTCAACTATTAAAATTGCTAACAAAAGCGTTAATTTCATTTCATATTGTCGAATTTCAATTTCAACGAACATTCATTCACTCAAAGGGGAGAGTTCAATTTTGATTTCAACTGAAATTATGCTCAAGTACAACCAGAATATATCGAATGAACTTCAAATTTATTATGATGTACATGTGGTGATGTAGTGAACGAGAAGATTGCAAGTGGTGACAATACAATGTATTTGAACACAAGATTACAGAATATTTTAGTAGAATCTAAGAACAATACAGTAAATAATTGATTTGCAAAATGTCAATCAGTTGCCTCATACATGACTGTTCATTTTGCAAATATCAGTCACTCGTCTCAGACTTCATTGTCCCTTTGTTTCCACACCGTTTCTGCTACCTTGACGTTGTGGTCGGGTTTGCCTATCTTGGTGACCCAACCGAGCAAACTGACTGGAACACATGTTCCTATAGGTTCTTCAATGCCAGGCAGGTCGATTGGAGAACCCTAAGACGAACAGCAGCAACTCAAGGTTTGAGAGCGAAGACGTACTGCAGACTGTAGAAAGGTGTGAAAGCAGCAAGTGTATCGATAAAGTACAGTTATTTGAGCCGATCAATATGTTGATTAAGACAATGTGATAATCCTGAATCCCAAATAAAGCTTTCTCGAGAAGTTATACATATCAAAATACCATAGACCAATATTTTTTCTGACTGACTTTTCAGTAGTGGAAATTCATAAATGGTTTAATACACCGAGTCCAAGACAGAGATCACTTAGTGGTCATTAAACAGTCTGGCTGGAATGCATGAATAAGGAAATTTAAACCTAGAATCAAACTCCAGCTACTTCAGCGTTACTAATAAGTAAGGAATTATTATTTTCTTTACATTGCTATTACGTTACTAATAACTTACTAAGTCGAAACAATACTCCACCAGGCTAGTTGAACATTAAATAATAAAAACATTAAATAAATAAACATACAAATGGCAAATATGTCTTTTGCGTCTGACTTTCCCACATTCACACGACCTCTTTATCACATAAACATTCGTTTAACTGAGTTACTTGACTTTACATTATTTCTTTTCAGTGTGAATAAGTGAGTTCTTTTAGTTGAATGAGCCAACGAATACGGTTTTGATCGATCTCAGTAAGATACATCGATTGATTGATTGACTGGTAGCACTTGTCTACTGACAGTATGTTTTGTTCGTTGACAATTGCCGACTAGGGCGAGATCAACTTCTTGAAATCCTTTGCTAGTCATAATTGAAATATGCAAACACTGATTTCAGACGGCTATCTATTAACCTGATCACCTCAAAGTCACATTAGTAAAAATCATTCTAAACTGACCAATTATTTTCATATGTGACGATGGACCCACATGGCAACAATGCTAAAATTCTATTCGAAATGAAGTGATATATTTTGTGAATGAGTCCATAGAGCGATTTATGACAACATTTCTAGGGTCCTACTAGATGACCTACAAGTTTCGAATCGATTATTGTGAGAATGAATTGTGTTGTTGAATGACAGCCTAACATTATCTCGAGTGTTATTATTCCGGTGATTCTGTACTGTGCTATCAACTACATTATCTACGTATGAACTGTTAGTAGACCGAATAATCTCGGTTCGTATTTTCTCGACCACGCCTACAATCCTGATGCGGTAGTCTTGTTTATCTTTTGTGATGATCAAATTGAATCACACGAATCAGTACACTTATTGGTTCACTCCCGTTCATGTTGGAGTGTTACGACTAGAAGCAGGTTGACTGTGAAGATTGCTTGCACACGCCACCTGATCATACAGATTTGCGTTGACAAAAGTAATGCTTTAGAGAATAGAGCTAACACACCAACTACTACTCGAACAGTGCAATGTGACTGTTGTCAAACACTTGTCGTTTGGGCTATTCAGTCGCACTCCTCGGTCTATGAGTTCATCAGTCATCACTAGTCTCATTCTGAAGTCCCTCAACCATATGTATGCGTTCAGGGAGTTGGAATCCAGAGAATATGAACGGCATTCATATCTGTAACCCACTGGGTATCATCTCATTCCTTGTATTCACATGAAACCGTTCTCTTTTCTAAATTTTCCTCGTTTGATTAAACATTCTCTATTAGATATATTTCTTTTACCAACGCTGATATGTCATCAAAAGCCACTTTCATATTCATTCCAAAACTCAATTTTCCAAAACATTTGGGTCACAAGCTTGTGCTAATTATCGAATTCATTCAAAAAATAAACAGTTAACCGGTCAAACAACTGGGTTGGAGAATGCTGATCGGCAGTCTATGCTCCGTTGGGAGTAACAGGCGTAAATAAAGTAAGTAAGATCAAACAATACAACACTAATACACCGATTATGGTTGTTGCGATAACCTAACTGATACTGTAAACGATACTCTGAGAGATAAATTCAATCTCAGTTGTACAAAAGAAGGCGATGACGATGATAACGAACACTATCGGAAGTTATCGTGATGGGTTGTCATGATCACCGTTATGTATGCTTCTATTATTTGTGATTTTTAAATGAATGATGGATGACTGAATTTGGAGCTGTATGTTTAGATGTTAGTAACACATTAGTTTCTATAATGGTTAAATATCCCGACTGTTGCTGCTACTTTGACGTAGTGGTCGGGCTTGCCTATCGTGATGAACCAATGGAGCTATACTGGCGTGAACAATCGTTCCTCAAGGTCCTACCATGCCAGGCAGGTCGGTTGAAGAGCGGTAAGATTAAAAGCAGCAAACCCAAGGTCCGGAGGCAAAGTCGTACTACTGACTGTACAGAGGTGTGACAGCAGTAAGGTGTTTCCTTCAGACAACCAGCATAACAGCGATGCTGCCTTCCCACAAGGAGGGGTAGGTTTAGAAAGGGTCGACCCTAAAAATGCACATCTCGCCTTATCCCATGAATATCCGTCTCCGGCGGTAAGGTACTTTGAAGGACGGAGCTAACACGTCGAAAATCTCCCACGAAAATGCCGTGCGTAACCGGCCTCAAGCAGTTGTCCCTTGGGCACTGTGGTCACGCTCCCAGGTTATTTAGACCACCTCTAACCCAATTTCCTTCTCAGGTTCCTCAGGAAATACCCTTCCACGGTGTGGGCAGCCGGAAAGTGATATTACCTCTCATACCCGTAACTGTACACGAGACCAAGTTGGTCACTTTCAAATCCTTCCTACACCTAATAACTCTCTTATCTCCACGACTGACTGACTGACATGGTAATGTCGATCACATTGAAATTAAGCACACGTCAGCACGCAATCAGAGACCCGAACCATTGCGAATGAAGCTTCGTAAACAACACCCCCGCCATGAGAAGGCAGTGAGTAAGACTTCCCTGGCAGAGGCTATATTACGCATGACCATGTGAGAATATTTCGAGAGGGAGAGCGGGCTCTCCCCACTCTCGGACATAGCAGGGCATTTGGGGGCATATGTACAAGGATAATTAACATTTTTACGTTAAGAAAAAACTTGGTTTCAATTATAAACACTTAAAGTAAACGAGTTCATATGATGAATACGTACATATATGTATTTGGAGTGCCTATGAGGAGATTGAGTTGGAGAGAACAGGAAGCCAATCATACAGCAATTGATGTAAACAGAGGAATGAAAATGCTATGACAAACAACAGAAACTATTTTGGGGGGGTGTTATTTCACTTAATTCAAAGTTTGTAAAACACTAACATTCAGTTTTATGCCTACTTTATTTTACAAACCATAAGCTTTCGTTTGATGTATGATTCACTGCCACAGCCTTTTCTGTTTCAGAGCTATTGTAATTTAAACGTAACCTTTGGTACTCTCTTTCTCTACCCTGATGACCAGTCTGAACATAACTGTATTTTCCTAATCGTTAATACGTTGTGGTCCTGCTAGTCATCTATTTATTTATGTATCTTCTCACAATAATCTGAATCGGGGATGAATCAAGTAGTGTTCCAGTTGACTCGTCTTATCTCAGTTGTCAACAGATCAGGTGATAGAACAGTTTCCGTCTTTCTATCCAAGGCAGGTGTTATCAATTCGAACTCACATACTTCTAGCCTCAAGGTTAAACTAGTAAGTCTATCGTGTCAAGGTCTTAATCTAGATCAGGACAAGTCCGCTTCTGTACATCATTGGGTAGGCAGATCAAGGACATAACAGTAATTGAAATGACAATCGAGTTAGAAAAAACAATTGAGTATATTAAAGGACAACGCAAGAAAACTATTCATATGATGTATTTAATGTATGATTCTCATCTTTTACTAAGCTACTGTGCAATTTGGCGTTAAACAATAAACTAGCTAGTCCCACTCGAGTTATCGTTCACTATAGTATCAAAAGAAAAATCGTTGGTTTTTTGGCAATATAAGATTTGAATACATCTAGTGCTCAGCCGCCCCAAGTTTCCGAAGTAGAATTCTCACATTTGAATAGTCATCATGATGCGAAAAATCAACTTGAGGAATATCGCTTGAGCCATGATTCAAATGTGACACCGGCACAAGGATCAAAGTGAAACTCGCTCATTGAACTGATCAGTGATTCGGTGGTTGAGCCTCTGAATTCGGACATCTGTACTGAATTTTCTTGAACTGACAACTTTTGTGTCATCATTTCGATCATTTTCGATTGTAGTATTTGAAATTCCTTTTGCTGCTGCTGCAAAAATGATTCAAGCTGATCTACTGAAACTGACATTCTGGGACTTTAGTTATTTTCACGTGGGTTTGGTAAAAAAAAATGACGTAGCCAGAAACTGTTGTAATGGGTAGTTTCAGAAAACTGATTCTGATACACGATGCGCTATACACTAATCCCCACCCCAACTGACTACTTGAGCGAGAACACAAGAATGAACGAGAAAGTATATTGGGCTACGGAATAAAATACACAAATACTCCCTTATATATGTACAACTCTATCGCTTTGGAATTTAATCCACTTCTTAGTCAATTATATGCACTTCTCATTCAGGTCAATTCTGATTGCCATCGATTGACCTTTCCCATTTGGCTACTTCTGGTTGACTTACCATATCAACCATCATCATGAGAAAGATATCAACAATGAAGACAGTATGTACATCATGATCTGTACAGATACAGATATACAAAAACATATCATGATAAAATGACAAGGATGTATATGTATATGTAGATAAATAAAACAAATTCGAAGAAAAATAAAAAAAGATTCAGCTATGAAGTATCATCGGTATCGTCTTCATCAACATCTGATTCTTGAGAATGATCTTTTCGGCGACGTTGTGAAGAATGTTTACGTTTTATTTGTTTCAAATGTGCCAATTGTAATTGTTGACTTTGTATAGTATGATGATAATGTGTAAATTGTGATGAAGTTGGTATATTTTGTAAATGTGTCACTAATTGTATATCCTTGCTCATAACTGTTATACGTTTTGCATGTATTGCGCATCGTTGTGCACATTCGAATAAATGAACAATAAATGCTTCAGCAGCTTCTTGTAATGCCAAAAAACAAATAGCTTGCCAATGAAATGATAAATAACTCGGACCAAGTGTACGAACAGTGATAGAACGTACTAAACGTGCAAATGGTAATTTCCTGTTCATTAAAATAGAAAAAATTACATATACATGTATACGACACAATGGTCTAGGAATGAATTTTACGGATTATAATAATCTGATATTAGGATGTAAAATGATGTAACTGACCGAGTACAGAAATTTGTTATTAATATGTGTGGATGTCATTGATACCACGACTACTATTATTACTTGGCTGTGATTCAAGTCGAAGTAGCTGGAGAGGAACTTGAACCATGTTTGCCTAGTGGTTGAAAGTCGAACACATTAGTTGGTAAGCCACTGCTTCACTTACATCTGCTAAAATGTTTTTAGTATGATTTCCAAGAAAACTAGACACTATGGAGGCTCTTTACGTAAACATGTACAATCACACGGTAGATTTTTATGTTTTTTACTTTATATCCAATTAATCTTATACTAATTGTGTAGTAAAGCTGATTTAGATCAGTGTGGACAGAAGAACATTATGGAAACTTCTTCGACACTATGGAGTGCCTCAGAAGATTGTCAACATTATCTAGAACTCATACGATGGACTACAGTGCAAAGTCGTGCATGAAGGACAGCTGACAGATGCATTTCCAGTAGGGACCAAAGTCAGACAAGGCTGTCTACTCTCCCCCTTCCTCTTTCTTTTAGTGATTGACTGGGTTATGAAAATCTCGACATCTGAGGGGAATCACGGAATACAATGGACATCTCAGAATTAATTAGATGATTTGGACTTCGCAGATGGCCTAGCCCTCCTATCTCATACACACGAACAAATACAGACGAAGACAGCTAATGTAGAAGTAGACTCTGCATCAATAGGCCTCAACATACACAAAGGAAAAAGCGAGATTCTCAAATACAACACGAAGAACACCAACACAATCACACTTGATGGCGAAACTCTGGAAGAGGTGGAAGCATTCACGTACCTGGGAAGCATCACTGATAAGCAAGGAGGATCGGATGCAGATATAAAGGCGATGATTGGCAAAGCAAGGGCAGCATTTCAAAAATTGAAGAACATATGGAACTCAAAACAAATGTCAACTAACTTCAATGTGAGAATCTTTAATACGAACGTCAAGACAGTTCTACTGTACGGAGTTGAAACGTGGAGAATTACTACATCCATTGTCAAGAAGGTTCAAATATTTATAAACAGTTGTCTATGCAAAATACTCAACATTCACTGGGCGGATGCTATCAGCAACAGCCTTCTGTGGGAGAGGACAAGCCAGCTTCCAGCTGAAGAGGAAATTAGGAAAAGACTTTGGAAGTGTATGGAACATACATTGCGGAAATCGCCATATTGCATCACGACTCGATCCCTAACTTGGAATCCGGAAGTCGAGTGAAAAAGAGGAAAGCCAAAGAACACATTACGCCGCGAAATATATATATATATATTCTTAGTGTATAACTGTTAAGTAACCAGGTTATACATGCATTTATATTCCTTGTATCATAGATTTTTATTTAACCTATTTGTGGTATGGGTTATTTATTTCCACATAAGTAGTATATGATGATGGTCAGGCATAGAATGTATTTCAGCAGAAAATCGATAGGGAAAGAACAAAAATGGAACGCAATTGGTATGAAAATCTAGGAACAATGAAATCAGAGACGAACGACTGATATTTGTAGAAGGAACAGTCAAGATTGAAACAATTGATTGATAATTTGCAAATTAACTGTTCACTGTATAGTTGTCATATTTTAGTGAGATACTCTATAAATTTGTGCCTAAATACATCCGATTGTCCCCACTCGTGTTTTTGTTCAGTACATATTGACTACTATCAAATGATTTACTATTCTTAAATTATTCCCAATTTATTAGTTATAGTCTCTCACAACTACAGTCACCTTTTGGCTTGATCTTATACAACTGTTATTTTCTATTTTATGGTATGATGCGGTCTGGTTTGCTTGTATATAAACCCAGTATATCTGAAATATATAAGATTCATATAGTGAAAACTGATATTGATATTTTGGACTCGACAGGCAGTGCTAGCCAACAAGGACCAATAAGGACTCTAGGCTTCTCGTACCGGTCAATAAATCATTGGCTTGGCACAGCGCTAAGATTGTATGAGTCGTGTTTTGATTAGCAATCACACCGCGTGAAAATGAACAAGTTACAAGTCATAACAATTTACCTTAAAAGAAGATTTGTGCTACGCTGGAAAGCTCTTATTTCTTTTAAAGCTACTGAATATTGAGCGGCTCTTTTCTTCGGCCTAATTTGCTTGTCATTTTGAGCAGTTCCTGTTGTTTGACTGGATTGTTGTTTTTGAACCAACTTTAAATTTCGACCGGAGCTCTGAGACAGACGGTTTCTAACAGGTGAAACACGACGACTATTCGATTTAGATGTTTCTTTACGATTCACATACATCCAGTTGTTTTGACGAGATTTATTTCCAGCTTTGTTTGTTTTTTATAGTGAAAAAAATAACAGAAATGAAGCTATCAAATGGGGTGCTAAAATATCAGCCAAGACAAAAATAAATTATAGGCATGAAAAGTAGCATAGCTATATTACTAATTAAAGTAGTATAGTCCTATTCAAAGTTGATTTGAAACATGATAGTCATTCATTAATAAAGAAATCAGAAAAATATTAAATACGACATCTCTAGAGAGTAATGAGAAAAGGTGATTTGTAAAATCTCAACTACAGTATAGTTCAGGAAAGACTTTTTATTCAGTTGAACTTGAATTGTTTTTTTTCGGGTTGACAGCTAGTCTGAGGGTGTGCTGAGAAGAGAGGGAGGCTTTGGACCACTACTATATATATATATATATATATATATATATACATATATATATATATAAAGGGGGAGAGGGAGATTCAGTTAGTATTGTGGAGAAAGTTATATCGACTGGACAAGGTGTAGTCTTTCTGAACGTACCTCTAAGAATTGTCCAGCAGATACAACATAAATGTAAAATAATGAAAACATATCTTCGAATATTTCGTTAACTCAGACTAATTAGCCTCATCAAAAGTTGGTTGTGAAATCATCTTTAAAGTTGGACAAACCAGCACAAAAGGAAAACACAAACCATGAACTAATATACAAAGAAAAGCTTTGTCGATTCATGCTTGATCTGTGTTTATAAACGATATGTCCAATCTTTTACTGAACTGTGGTTCCAACATCTCTAATTTCTAGTTATCATTGATACTTTTGATATTCTTTTCAATCGCTCTGTTAATGGAGCATAACCTAACTATTTTGTTATAAACTACTGTATTAAATAGCTATTAATACGATTATATGACTTCAATAAATGTTGTTAAAAAGAATATTTTCTTTATCAAACTAACTCTTTGAATATTCTTGCCCCCGAATCCCCTGGTACGGCCGAGAATGGGGAGAGTCCGCTCTTTCTCTCCATATGCTCTCACATGGCCACGCGTACATAGCCTCTACCAGGGAAGTCTTACTCACTGCCTTCTCGTAGCACCGGTGTTGTTTACGAAATTGAGAGGTCGAAAAGCGAATGTCCGGCGCTTTAACCGGGTTGGTGGACACGAAAGGAGTTGGAAAACCCTCATTCCAAACCAATGATGCACATGGGCTCCAGTATCCTGAGGAAACTAATGGCGTATGAATCAATTGTTGGTCACCAGCTGCCATGGGACTGCATCTCCTCACGATGCTCCACTGCCTTATGGATCAGATCGATAGGTCAAAGGCTCCGGGTGTGGTCCCCTAAGAAAACCACCTGTCTCAGTTTGGGCACCTGGACAATATCACAGCCCTCACACAAATCGAATGAGATTTGTGTAGCGCATATGTATCTGGTGCCACTTTGTACCAATATTTATGTGTTTAAATAAATACTAATCATAATAATTGAACATCCTTAATTTGATTATCTTGCAACAGAAAAATAATACATATTCATCTCCTTTGATAGAAAGAAAATCCAGTATGAGGATAGTCAATGACTGTGATTGAAGCCTAGCTTCCATTTTTATTGAGATATTGAGAGAAAATAGTATTTATGGAATTAATCCAACCATGAATATAACTGTCTTAACCTTTTACACACTACAACATAAAGAACTCAAGCTTTTTTAAACAAATAAATAAGATTCAATATAAGTTAATATCACCCCGGATAAAAAAAGACTGTTTCGATATCTACATGAATGATTTATTAAGATGTGAGAAATCCTTGATGCATATACTTTGAGCTACTCGTAACTAAGTGGTCAATTAACACTTAATAGTTAGCTTAGGAACAGACTATCACCGACTGTTGAGGTGAGTTATTGGTGATATACACTTTTAGTTGATTCAAGTGAATTAACAGGATGTATGTCAACAAATAACATGCAACGATACAATGTGACCTAGTGATAACTGCTCGTGAGACTAAATAATCGAACCAAGTCCTAAAATGATCTGAGACCAAAGACAAGACTATTAGTCACCAGACTAGGTTTTTATTTAGTTTACATACAAAAATAAATATGATTAGATATAATTTGATAAATAAACGATTGGATGACAGGAACTTCACGAATAACTTACTGACCTATGCATTAAAGTTCTGACCTATTGTGTTTACTTTCTGCGCCCATCATATCGCATACTGAAAATAAACCACATTATAAATTTACATGGTAGGCCCATGAAACTAGAACCAGATAATGGCTGGTTGAACCATGCACAGTTATGTTGGGGATGGTTGGAAGAGAGTTAGGGGCGGCCAAACCAAAACATGGCATCAACCCTTGAAGTCACTAACTTCTAGTCTGAGCCATGTTGGCAGATGCAGACTACTTGGTTGGGGTTCGCGTGACTATCGTAACCAATGGTTGGAGACTCTGGGTGACATGGCTCAGAATCGATCACAATGGCGCAGGTGCATGCAATGTTTATCTTTCCTTAAACCTTGAGATTAAGATTGCTTCATAACTTTCTCCCTATACTATATCCTTATACACAACCTTTCTCTCATATATTACCACCACTAAATTAACCACTTCTATGAACTCGGTGTTCATCTTGTTGTGCTAACAAGGTGTGGCAACTTGGACCGATGCATATATGTGCCTGGTCCTACGTTGTAGCTGACTGACTGACTGATGTTCTCCAAGCTGGTCATACTTTTGAATATTATTACAAAGGAGGTTATCTAAATTGTCTAGTGAGGAATGATATAAAATGCATAAACGCTTGAAACTAAACATTCAACTTATTAGGTAGATTGTTGGCTATCTTTATTATATTTTTGTTTTATAGAGAACAAAAGCAATTATTTCGGAAACCTCCACAATCCCTTATTATTCTGGTGTAGAATAAAAGGTGATCCAATAAATTTATCCAACCGAACTTATCAAAACAATTGAAAGAAGTCAAGTTCACAAAATTTAGTAAAACAACGGAAAAATTAAGTAAAACGAAACGCGCGTCATGGATTCCACTGCTAGCCACTATCCATCTTTGCTTACCATGCTTGTGAATTAAGGCTATATCGAGGCAATACGCACAGTATGCACATATGCCGATTAGAGACTGACCAGTTTCAGTCCTAAAACATCAATGGGAAGATTTAAACAAACAATACTAAGTTAATTTAAACAACTGCATAGTTTTAAAATACAAGGAGAAATATCAGATACTACAGGTGGACTTAGCTACTCAGCTTCTGAAATATGATAATCTAACAGTCAATCCGTTCGCTAAAATATAAATGATGATTAATTATCCTTGCTTTATAAAATTTATCTATTTATTTATATTTTATGCTGAAAACTATTTTTAATCATCAAACCAGTCAGTGATTCGAATCATATTCAATGTCAAATATGAGAAAAAACGGTTACGAAGTGACCTGCAGATATGGTCATTTTGAAGGTCTATAAGCATGACAATCGTGTATGATCTCAAGTTAGTCGAGTAGTTCGCGGCACATTAAGAATCAAGGTTTTAGATACGACAAAAACAGACAGTTAATCATCACTGCCTGCTCCCGAAAACAACAAAAACATTAAAAAGATGTGGACACGTCTGTAATAACTATTAAATTAGAAAATTATGCCCGGACTACGTACTTGAAGTAACTCGTCGAGGTTGAGCAAGTTGTTTATTTACAGAGCGGCGAGATGAACTGACATTTGTGTTTACAACTGATTGTTCATCGAGAGGAGCTGCTTGATTTGAAAAGCTAAATTAAATACAGAAGTAATAAATAATGATTATATATATATATATATATATATATATATATATATATATATATATAGAGAGAGAGAGAGAGAGAGACTAACAGAAAGTGAATCCAAGACTTCTTTATCCATTTATTTATTTGAGCACATAAATATTGATATATATGACACCAAATACATACGCGCCACACAAGATTTCTTGGTGGCCCACAGACGATTTCAAACTAGTATTTTGTATAAAATTAGTGTAGTAACCAGCGACTTGAAGCATATAACTGGTTTTTTTACACATAAACTCGATAAGTTGGTAAACGCCAGATACATCATGTCATATTTCGAAGTCATGTGGTAGGCAAGGAAAGAAACTGTGAGCGGGATATCGGGAGCCAATGAATTATTTACTTAGTCAAAGTAACTTAGTCAGTCAGTGACAACGTAGAACTTCGTACGTACGTACATCAGTTCAAGTTGCCATACCACATTAACACAGAGATGCAATTGTCGATTCAAACCCCATAGTGGTAGAGGTAGTAAAAGTATGAGCGGTAATCGGAAAGATTAGGGTTTGGTGATTTTATTCAAGGAGTATAATCCTGTGAAATAAATCTGGAAAGAGAAGGATGGATATGATTTATTTATTTAAACACATATTGGTACAAGGAAGAACCAGACACATATGCACCACACAAATCTCATTCGATTTGTGTGAGGGCTGTGATACTGTCCAGGTGCCCAAACCATAGTAGGTGCTTTTCTTCGGAGGCCACACCCGGAACCTTTGACCTAGAGGTCCAATCCACAAGGCAGTGGGACATCGTGAGGAGATGCAGTCCCATGGTAGTCGGTGACCAACAATTGATTCATACGCCATTTGTTCCTTCAGGATACTGGAGCCCATGTGCACCATTGGTTTGGGATTAGGGTTTTTCAACTCTCCTAGGTGGACTCGCAGTGTCCACCAACCCGGTTAAAGCGCCGGACATTCGCTTTTCGACCTCTCAATTTCGTAAACAACACCCGTTTCGAGAGAAGGCAGTGAGTAGGACTTCCCTGGTACCGCCCATGACCAGTTTGTTGAACGCACATAGGTTTGCAAATCTCTCACCATTTTCGTTCCTTTCTCCTAGTCCATGTCATTCCATGTTTTCATATCCAGAGTTGTCCATTCCAACGTTGGCAATTAGGTCTCCCATCAGAATGGTCAAGTCTTTTGTTGGATATTTCTCAACGATTGACCGCAGCCTACCATAGAATTGATCTTTAATATCTTCACTGTAATCGTTGGTAAGCGCATAACATTGGACGACGTTTATTGTAACGCCCTCTCTCTCTGTTTTGAAGGAGGCTTTGACAATCCTGGGTCCACGAGATTCCCATCCTATAAGTGCTTTTTGTGTTTTTTTGGACAGCATCAATGTAACTCCTTGTGTATGTGGAGCATTTTCTTCATGGCCGAAGTATAATAGCAGTCCCACTGAAATTAGTCTTTGTGGTCCAAACTGTGTCCGATGTGTTTCACTGATTCCAAGCACCTCCAAGTTGTATCTCACCATTTCTGAAGCAATTTGGATGACTCCCCAGGTCTCCCACATGGTATGGTTGCTCTGGTTGTCGGAAGGGAAATCGGCCTTGTGACTTCCGAAGAAACCCGAATTTTACCATGAGGCGTCATAACTCTTCCAAATGAAGATCTTCTAACTCCCAGGGCAGAGTTTATGTGGTTCGGATAGCTTTTTATGGTTAGCGTTTTTTAGCGAGTTAGCTTTTTACGGGATGGGGTCGCTAACCCCAGGGTTGAGCATTTAAACCTGTCTGAAAGTTGAGTGAAAAAAAACTTGTGCTCGGTAAATGAGGTCCTTTACTTCATTTTATTGATACACAGTGCGCTAAACCATAATGATGTGAAAGGTAAACATAAAGAATCCTTTAAAACCCAAAGGACAACAGTTTTCGGCATATTTGATAATGTCACCATTTGGATTTAAACAATACACCGTATTTTAAACTCATTAAATAGTACCTGTATTTCGCGTTGAGGTTTATATTGAGATTCTAACCCAGTACCTCCTACTTTAAGAGACAACTCCTTATCCACTGAGCTACCGTCCACATGGTCAACGACTTATTCCGCGGTCATGAATTTGTTGGTGAGGGCCCACAATATTTTGTAGTTCATATCCAGGACTGCAGGTGATCAGCTTATGTTGTGATGTGTGCATCTCTAGTGGGTTATTTTAGCATAAGATTTAGTTACGATATTTCAGTATATCTGGTATCTGGTCAACAGTAGTCCTGAATATCAACAACAGGAAGTTAAACTCACAACAGTACACTAATTCCAGAATTTTATGACAACTCAAAATTAGTCGCTTTCCCCTTCCTAAATAGCACTTCTATAATTCCAGCAACTGGTTGGAAATAGGATTATGAAGTACTTCATTGTGGCTGAGAACTTAGCTTGAACAAAGTAGGAGACCAAACAGCGGAGAATGAGTATCGGAAACTGACAACTTTACTTAACGTATAGAACGATGACGTAAATAAAACCCAAGACAAAATCAGGTGCCCTATATCATACACTTATTGCCTTATTAAAATAAAGCGAAACATCGAACATGTATAGACAAAGGAAATTTAAAGTGGAGTATCTTTTTAGATGTAGATATGGTAAAAACCTTACAATGACCTTTGAGAAGTGTTTCGTTCGGACAGTAAATTGTGTCAGACACATGTGTGTATTAGTACCAAATCGAAAAGTTATGGGAGTAGAGGTCAAAGCACAATGAAACTCACACAGTGAATTAATAATTTAACTCTAGGAATAGCGACGTTAGATACGTTACCCTAGAAGTTCTGAAGAGAGATGTAAGCAGAAAGAAAAAAATGATCGCGCTGGAAAAAAGCGTACAATGGCATCCTATAAAACCAGCAATACACATGGTACATAACCAAATCTTACTACGTTGGAGCTACGTGAACTAGACACTAGCCGAGAATTATCGAGAAATTTACATCTAAAAACGTGAGACTACTTACTTTAATTGTTCTATGGCTACTCTTGCTTTTTTAATACCACCCCCAGCTAATGGAACATGGGGTGTTGCAAAATTTGTTTTTCTGGTACTCCGTTTTCTATAGTTCTTTGGCGTACTTTCATACACCGGGTCACTTAGATCATCCATCACCAAAAACAAAGTCAACTAGCCGCTTTGGGCCATATGTGTCCATAGTTGAATCCGTTAAACACAATCCACCAAGTGTTCAATGAATCCTATGATTTTATAATAAGAATATATCACTGAAATATCTCTTCGCATTAACATCTTGATGTTATAGAAAACCTTTGAATATTTAGCAGCATTCAGTGACGTTAGTCTTGATAATCGAGTATGGTGGTACAATATTTTCATATTCAGGTTTGATTCAGACTTGTGTGGTAAGGACAGTAGGCGTACAGCCTATGCTATTCTTTTTCTAGTACGCTTCTATTAGTGTCTTGTCTTTTATTGGATGAGTCAATTGAAGGTGAGGGCATCACTGATTTTGATAACAGGTTCCAAGTATTGATGACGGTGTGAAAAACTTCATGCCATTAGTATTTTGTTCGTTCTTGGCTTATCTTCAGTCTTCAGTAATAAGGATAGTAGGTTGATGAACCTGTGTTAATCCTGACAGATTTCCTTCCAGTGAAGGTCCAGCTTCTTTTTGAAAATGTTCACTGATGGTGCTGATACCACTTGTTCTGGTAAAGCGTTCCAGTCATTGACCACTCGATGAGAAAAACGGGACCCCACCTTTAGTTTATTATCTACTCACCTGCTATGTCCTCCAAGATGCCCCGGTCTAGTGGGAAAAAAGAGAGAATACATAAGGTCCGAAATCATTTTTTAGTATTCTACACATCAAAATCAAATCACCTTTTAATCTGCGATAGGACAGAGTAAAGAGGTCTAGCTTTTCAAGCCCCTCCTTGTATGGTTAACTTCGGAGTTCTGGAGTTGCACGAATAGCTGCTCTATGTATCTTTTCCAGGATATCCGAGTAACCTTTTAAACAGAGGCCTGCAGCCTGTACGCAGTTTTCAAGCTTAGTCCTCACTAATGTTGTGTTTATTATGAACATGGTGGAATCTAACTTAGTGAATGTCCCTCAACAAGCCCATAGGGTTCTAAACCCCTTAGCTGCGACATCCCGACAAGGGGCAGTGGTCTCGAGATGATGAATAACTGTCACCCCAAGATCCTTGTGAGACTAGACCACGGGTAAATGCACTTCAAATAAGCTGTACCTATTCACCTTTATATCCCCAAATTGCATGTAGACACACTTTGCCGCGTTCATAGAAATCGGCCACTCTTTAGACCAGTTGATCACAATATTTAAGTCCACCTGAAGCGCGCATGCATCTGCGTCTCCAGTTATTCCCCGCCAGATTTCCACATCATCAGCCTATAATAACATTGGGGACTCAAGCATAATTGAGAGTTTATTTACATACAGTATCAAAAGTAAGAGAACTAGGACAGAACTTTGAGGTAATACACTCAGTACTGGTCTCCGAGTGAAACACTTGTATTTTGCTCTTACTTCTGCCTACGACCTACCAGGAAATCCTCAAGTCATTTTAGGAGAGGTCCGGCAATGCCATAATTTTCTAGCCTCAAGAGCAGTCTATTCGTTGGCATCTTGTCAAATGCTGTGCTGAAGTCTATGTAGACAACATCCACTGATTTTCCATTGTCCAGAGCCTCTATACATTGCTCCCTTGCTATAAAGAGGTTTGTTGTGCAATACAAATCTTTACTGAAACCCTGTTGTTCTCTGTTTAGCAACTTATTTATTTTCACTAATGTCATTATAGTCTTTTCGACTATTGTTATCGGTATTTTGACTATGACTCTGGTGGAGTTGACAGGTCTGTAGTTTGATGAAAGTTGTTTTGGCCCTGTTTTATGTATTGGAGTGACAATTGAGTCCTTTCGGGCCGTAGGCAACACACCTTGGTTAAGTGACATTGAATACCACGGTCAGTGGTGTTGCAATACATTGCGCAATTTGTTTCAGGATTTCGGGGTGTATTTCATCCAGTCGTCTAGTCTAAGGTGATAAGAGCCTTAAGTATATCGTCTTGTTCGAAGTCCACGGTGAGCAGACGGTTCGTTGACGTTGTATCTGGGTCTAGCTCTTCGTCTTAAAGAGGCTCGTGATTGAAAACTGTCCCAAAATGGTTTTCCATAGCCTCTTCTTCTTCCTGATCATTCTTTTTCATTTGAGACCCACTCCCTTCTATAAATGAGTTGGGAATTGGAAGCTGAGTCCTAGTTCTATAATTTGTGTACGTGAACAGATTGGGCTAACTGAATTTCATATTTTCTATGAGCTTCCCGGACTTTAATTATACACTTATTTCTTACCGATCTGTAGAGTTCCATCGTACCTGCTGTGCTAAGGCTTAAGGCAACGTTCCAACATCTCTTGTTTTGCCTTAACAAACGTCGAATATTCCGGCCTATCCAGGGATGACTGTGCTTTTTCTACGTTTGGACTGTTCAGGGCATGTATAGTTGAGTTACCCGATTGTATAACTGCCTGAAATAGGTTCATGCCTTTTTTACTGGTGCCCCTAAGTCACTTATCCAGTTTTAAGCCGAGGCTTCAGAGTTGATAGCTTTCATGTCTGTCTTTAATATGTAAGTACGGGCCAGTGCAACTGTTTGACAGGCCATCTCAGCCACAAACGTGAGTACGTTGACCGCATAATCACTTCTCGCTAGGGGTGATTGGAAAGTCATTTGGTGAACATTGTCACTATATGTGAAGACTAAGTACAAGAGAGATGAGTAGCATCGTAAGTCATATCTGGTGGGATCTCTTATATGATGGGATAAAACTGGCTCTATCATGGTTTCTAACGATTCGCAATCAAATGACGTTGTTGATAATAATAGTAATAATGACACTACTTCTAAGTTTATCCAGTTTACATACGGACTTTTACCCTATTAGCCCAGGACTTAAGTTTACTTAGGAGGATTTAATCGAATAAAGTGTTTGTAAACGCGATGAAAGCTTTTTTCTAAATGTCTTCTGTCCCTAGTAGTCTTTAGTCTTTAGGAACATATCAAGTCTTTTCTTTAAGAACTCCTAGGAAGTTGCTTGAACTACCTATGCCGGTAGCTTATTTCAAGACATGACCACTCACAAAGAGTTGGCATGTCAACAGTCCAGTTTACTGTGTTCTGGCTCTGAACTCTGGTCACTGTTCTTAAGGCTCTTCTTTTTACTGAGCTTAAGTACGCAATTCATCTTCCGAAAAATTTAAAATGATAACACTTTTTCACGTGATTTAGAGAATTTTCGACTTGTTCTTTTGTAAGCTGTATTATACTGAGATTATTCTATCTTGTATATCGGGCACATTTTACCCCGGAAAAATAATTTTGACGGACACTTAACAGTTAATATATACACCTTGAGGACTTCGTTTCCGACATATCCTGTATAAGTCCCCAGCAATTGACATTGACGAGTTTTTATCTTTGGATTATACTAATTGAAATATTGATATTCCATTGATCGTTACTTTCCTACTTAATAACTGAACAACTTATATCTGAAAAACACTATTTACTCACAGTCTCTGATCCTAGTACTAACCAGGTTAATGCTTAACAATAACTATATACTCAGTTATTCTATTTAGTTAAACGAGCTCTTTACTCACCCAACTTCAAACTGCATTCTCTTACAGTGATCGGGACGGTAATAAGCCATGCATTACGAAAGAGAAATCTGTTGAAATGTAATGATCGACTTTCAGAACATCACATACGTATGATCATAGAAACGAGTGTTTGGTAACATTATAGGGGTTAGTTTTACCAACCTTTTTATCTTAGAATAAATCTACAAAAACAAAGTTTGTCCATTGACGTGTAGAATCCATCGATTTAACATGAATGGATTGACAAAACAAGTCACGAATAAATTTTTATCAGACCAAGGAATTCATATTGACACCAAAAGATGAACGACTTATTTGATGATACGAGTATTTCATTGTTCATGAACAGATTGCTAATCAGTGGATGCAGTCAAAGAACATGTTTATCTACAGAATAAAAATGCGAAATGAACATAATCAAACATCACAAGTGTTTTGAACAAACTAGATATCTGGTCGAACGTTATCTCATCACTTAGGGCTTGCCTGTTAGGTATACTCTTTGAACGCCGTATCACTGATAGATATTCATTACAGGAATGATTTCAACATTTACTCATTAGAGTATGGGAGTCTTAGAGTTGACGCCCTAATGACTTATGGCATCTTAAACACCTTTGGGTATCCCCTTTAACACCTACTTATGCTTAGTACTGAAAATGTCACAGGTATTCGGAATTTGACAACGCTTTAACCAGCAACACTTATCATGAATCGTACCCGCCAGGTAAAATCAAAAGACAGAAGCGAGGAGGTTGGAAGATATATTTGATAGGTTATTGATACATCGTGGATCGACTGCTCTAATCTGGCTAGCGATTGTGGGGGAATTGGAGCATATCGTTCCCACTCATGATCTGGCGCAGGTTCATGGCCAAGGGCCTTCAGCTAGGTGGATGCATTAGAACGAATGTGTTCAGCATCCAATGTCGAACACTTACAGAGCTATTGATCTTGAGGATCTGTTTACCGCTACAAATCACCCCCTCTCCTAGTAGAGTAGTGATGACCAGACGACTTGTCCAGCCAGAAATTTAAACGCAACAGGCTGAACGCTCGTGAACACTTTTCTGACAGCTTGATATGTTTAGCAGCATCTGGCCGTCTTTCTTTACTCAAAGGGACGATGAAGTACAACAAAGTAATGAGGAAACAAAGTACAATGGAAATGTCGGCTCCTTGTGAACTTTATCGTTCCTTATATCGTCTTTTCCAGCCATTCTGGAACAGAAAAAAGAAAGTGTACATGCATATCGAAGTACACTGGTAAAGACACAAAGCGGGAAAAAAATGGTAAATAAACTCATACACCTGCGACAGCGTAAATGCAATTTTTAGAGAATTTTTTTCGGGTTTTTATCAAAGAAAAATAATAAATATACGTATATTAAAAAAATTTTGTTTTTTGAGATAAATAAATAAGTACAAGCATATTAAATTTATCATATATAATGTAAAGGAAAATGGAGATATAGCAAAATGTTAGCTAGTGCTTTTTGTGCAATAATCGTTTAAATATTCTAGAAATCTTACTCTTCTTCCAGAACGCTTTGTTTTAAGTTTGTTTTCAGATGCTGCCGAAGTATCAACGTGCGTGTTGGGTGTCGGATGAGGTATTATAAGTGTAGGTGCCGTGTCGTTCGATTGTGCCGAAGGAAAGTCGACGCGGATAGGATTTCATTCTAAATTTTTGATTCGATCGATGCTGATGCAATCATTAGTGCCGTTCTTATCAAATGGTTAACACATTGTTGTCAGACTCCTCCTATTGAGGAGTCGAATTCGTCCACTGCGACAATAGTGGGTGCTCGAGTGTCCTGATATGTCAGCATGGTTGCCTTTGCGATAAGTTCCTTAAATGTGGAGAATGCTTTTCGCGCGGTGTCGTCCACACTAATGGACTTCGAATTTCCACGAAGATGGTCTGTTATAGATTTCATTAGGGATGCGCATTTAGGAACTTACAAGACCGTTGAATGTGCGCAACGGCTTAATCGTGGTCGGTTCTGGGTAATCTAGAATGGCCATCACTTTGCCTGTAAGAGGTGGGATGCCTTGAGGATCAATAGTGTGTCCTAGGAAATATACGCAAACAGATAAATTAGTGTTTCCGTCTACCAGCCTCCGTTTGTGCGTATCGATGAATCGGTTCCGATTTAGCATTTCTGAATGCTTACAGTAATGCTATGCCTTTTCAGTCGTTCGAAAACAATGTCCAGATGCTAGAGATGTAATTCTCTGTCCGAACTTGCTATCAAGCAGTCATCAATATACGCATGTACGAAGTTGAGACCTCGAAAAACGTCATCGATGAACCTTTGTAAGGTTTGAACAGCATTTCTTAGGCCGAAAGGCATTTGAAAATATTCGTTAAGTTCGAAGGGAGTGATGTTAGCGGTTTTATAGGCGTTAAAGAAGTCGATTTTCGGATAGACAGTCGAGTTGTTGATTTTTGGGATCTATTTACCGCTACAGTCACAACCCGAAACTTAAGGATAACACTCTGGAACTGGACACAAAATGCGGAAGAACGGACTTTAGACACACTTTCAACTTTTTAAGAGTGGTTAAATGCTGGAATTGGCTGCTGGCAGAGCTGGTCCAAGTGACTTTGCAGGAGGCCTTTAAGAGGAAACTTGACCTGTTCTTAAGGACTAAGGATAACTTCTTATTATGAAGTCTTGAGCGATTTCTCGGACCAAACGCTGGAATGGAAGTTTACGAATCAGAAGTTCGGTGCTCTTCTGGTAACGACAGATCTCTCGAAGGGCAACGGTCCCGAGTCGGTATCTGCGTGGCTTCTTCACGCCCCTGGTAGCCGGTGCACGTTTACGCGCAGCCTTGGTGGCCAGCTGCTTACGAGGTGCCTTACCTCCCGTTGATTTGCGAACAGTCTGTTTTGTTCGTGCCATACTGAAACACCAACCTCTTTTTTCCTCTGTAATCGGTAATATGCCTAGGTTTCTACCTTGAGGTATTGGTGATCCGCTGCGAAAGATTCTTCTATTCCATCCACAACCATTTGAACCCTTCGAACTACTTGAACCATTTTGAATCGGGACGGTACTCTTTCGAATGACAGACTATTTCAACCTGCTTCCCTCTGAAATATCAGGGCTTGTTCTCGGTTAGCAACATTATTGAGGGTTTATTTTGTAGGATTTTTGCGAGATAGCAATTGCGTTGTCGCTGCTGGTGCTTTCCTTCGAGAAAATATCCACTTATCTGAGTTTCGTCATCACTATGCATCAGTGAATGAGATACCTTTATATTTCAGAGAACTAACTTTACTGGATATTGTCCATGATTACATTCATATTGTGAATGAAGGTAAGTCGATGTTTTGTGTGATCGACAATGATGATATTTATTCATTAGTTTGAATCTTAATTAATGAGGTTAGGTGTGACAGCTTCAAGTTTGTCACTTGCTAACGGATTTCAGACGAAATGTATCAGTTTGTATGTTCGCTCATACCACCTTTTTTCTGGTTATTTAGACAGGTAGATTAAAATCGTAAGTATTCCTTTTTTTAGGTTATCAGGAGGTTCTACTGCTGCTCGAATATGATCTATTTTTAATTACAATGTTTCGTGGCATAAAAATTAAGTGCGGAAAGGTAATGATGCATTTACTAAGCACTCCATAAGCCTATGAGTTCGTCGGGTGCTAATTTGAGCTTTATGGAGAGATGTAAGTAGATTTGGGTTAAAGTCAACACTATGGTCGTGATTATTCATGGGTAAATTTGATGTCCCTGAGTTCAATCAGGGTTATTTACATAAGACTACTGATGGGAACTGCAAGTAATGCCCTAGCCAATAAAGTCTTACTGCTGTATGCTCCTAAGGGTTGTATGACCGTCCAATTTAATTTTAAATACTAGTGTCGGTCACTTGTAAATTCATTAAGTATCATACTTCTCAATCCGTGTTTTTCACTGTCTTCCAGCTTCAGGTGGAGTGTGACTCAAAATCAATTCGTAAGGAACGCTCCACCTCCTTACTGACATGCACAACAAGTTATATTTCAATACAATGTATTCTGATTGTGTATCTGTTTAAACTGTATTTATTACTGTTATTTTCATTTATGTTATTATTTGTATTATTTGATGATATTCTGACTATTTATTCACCAAGTCGCCATTTCATCCCATGTCGTTCACTTTTTGCTGTCGTATTTTACCAGGCTCTTGCAGGTAAATGTAACATCTGCTAAGTACAAGTTTATATACACGGCTTTCAGCCATCATATGGAAAGTTGGTTATTTCGTTCAACTGTCAAACAAGTAGATACAGTTGGGTTTAAATATGTTATGTAGTGGGCAAGACCGTAATAATTTAAGCATTAAATCGGTGCTTCACGTTTGTAGTCAGTTCGTTATGATACATACAATCTATAATAAAGACTGTTTGAGAATGCAGTATGTATTAGAATAAAAGGTCTTTAAAGTACGTTTACAGCGTATCATATACCATTCCAAACTCGTTTAGATTTTTTCCGTAAAATAATCTGTAATTTTTAATTTAATTAACTTACCAGGCACTTGTGTATGGGTCATGCTATGAGCTAATTAAAGCTGATTTTATTACCTGGTTACCCAAGTCGACGTCGAAGTGGGATTCGAGACCGAAACCTACTGTCTGAAACATGAACACCCTAACTACTAACCCGCCGCCCTACTATTCTCTAGTATATTTGCGCTGTAGCGGGTTTTATTGCACCAGAACTCAAGCTTCTCTGAATAGTCATTTACATTACTGTAGTTTTCACAACTCTCCAACTTCCTTAGCTATTCAAATAGCGTTGTAGGATATGAACTAATTTTTGTGCAATTAGTAAAAATGGTAATTAAATTTACTAGCCTTTCGGGGTTTCAAATCGCTATTTAATAGATGGAATCCGAGTGCCAAAATTATTGCATCGTGTTACTACAAATGAAGATTTGTATGCTAAGAAATCTGAGAGTCCTACTTTAATTTAGTCAAAGAAAATATCTTGTGTTTAATTCACTGAGTTTATAAAATCTGGTTGAATAGAGTATTCTCGTAAATAAGTAACATCATTAGGCTTTGTTTATTGATATAATGGGGATCATTCTCTCGTACCTATTCAATCCTTTTTTTAACAAACAGATATTGTTGTTTCCTCCCGTCAATAATTATGTAATTCAGTGTAATAAGCTGATCTTTGTGGTACGCATTCACGTAAAATCAGTTTGCTCTCTAATATCAATTAATCTCTTAATGAAAACAATGCATTTTGCTTCTCATGTGTATGTTACACCTTACATTTCAGTCATCCCTCATTTAAAAAAGGCCAATATTCCATGGCAACTGGGGAATCTAAATGCTTCCATAACACAACTTCTGCAGTCATTTTCTGAAACTTGTTCATCAAATTTACGACCGAAATCATTTCGTCCTATTCATCCTGTTTGGATGCCCTTAGGGAAATCCTATGTACCGCCTAAAATAATACCGGCTGATAAATGCACTACAGTTCGACCTCCACTTGCTACCGTAAAACCAAATGTAACTATGGCTTCATTACCTAATATGATAAGTGAGTACTTTAAATCATCATGTCCCATGTATTGATGCTATGGACCACTTATGTTTCGAAACTAATCTCCATCAATCATTAGATGTTCAATAGGTCTATGTACTTCTTTGGTGACACTAGGTTCTTGTCTACGAGTCATTTACCATTATTATCATTATTATTATTGTTATTATTATTATTATTATTATTATTACTATTATTATTATTATCCGGGTCATTCTGTATTAACAACATACTTAAGAATGTGAGATCTCGCTTAATAAAAACGTAGTGACTCGACGATGAATAGCTGTGAATTGATTCATGCTATCCAGATGCACCCTTTTTGTTTTTTGGAGAGTCTGTCGGCTTTTAATCTCAACAACTGTTCAATACGAGATAATCCATCACTTTGAGATGGATCATTAGACCAAAATAAAGCTATTATTTGATGTGAGAAATTTCTTTTTCAACAATTGTACGGAGTATAAGTGAGATATATCATATAAACCTGAAGTTGTAATGCGACTCACTTAAGGGAGTTCCATTTTTTTGAAAAATGTAACTTAAAACTATAGCAGTATCGCCACTGATTTCTATTTCGACCCTTATCTTATGACTTCTTAAGCCACTCAGTTGTACCATCTCTAGTACTTCAACTGGGTATTTGTGATGGACTCACTGATGCCAGTCCTTCACAAAGTTTTTTTAGAACCAGCGCTGTCATAAACTGATCATTTTATCTTTCCATTCAGTCCCGAGGTAGGCGAATGATGCACGATGTGAAAGTCACTGGAACGACATTCACAAAATGTTTTCGAGCAACCGAAGCTAGTTTTTCAGGATGGTCATAGTGTAGTGAACAAAACACTGGTTGGGGACAATAGAATGTATTTAGACACAAATTACAGACTAACTAAATTCTGATAACTATACAACAACTAGTTAATTTGCAAAATAACCATCAATTGTCTCAATCTTCACTGTTCCTTCTGTAAATATCAGTTCATCTTCTCTAATTCAATTGTTCATGCATTTTCCTACCAATTGCACTTCATTTCAGTTCTTTCCTTATCGGTCTTCTGCTGAAATACATTCTATGTCTGACCATCACCATATACTACTTATATGGATATAAGTAGACCACACTACAATAGTAAGATAATAAAGTCCTAAATGGGTAGAAAATTGTAATTATTCTCATGTCTTTTAGTTTATCCCTCTGATCTCTCTATAACTTCAGGTTCAAATTCAACCAGTGGGTTAGGTGCTGGTACTGTGTGTTCACTAGACAATAAGTCATCTGGTTTAAGAGCCAATCGACCAGTGTTACGAATATATAGACAACCTGTAGCAGCTAACAAAGCAAATGTATTCAATTTCGATCTGTATAGCAGTGGTTTGCCGAAATCCTCATCTCATCAAACACCACAGTCTAACATAGTTGCGTCAAAATCTAATGCTGATCCTATGCAGTCTATGGTTCACCTACAAAACAAGACAAAACGTTTATCAGAGACATTACTTACTACTACTGTCATTAGTAACAGTAATAGTGATGCTCTATCCCCGTCAACATCTTGTAATTCTGTGATAGTTCAACAGTCGCCTATATCCACAACAATAGCATCAGAAGAAACCATGAATGATGCCAATGTTCAATCTATAGGTGTGATCAATCAAAACGAAAATATTACTTCACAACAAATATGTCTTAATGCTCAATCAAATGATATAAGCGATCATCAACAGATTTCTGATAATGGTTCCATATTTTCCGTATTTTCATTGTTACCTCCACCGGCATCGTCAGAGACGTTAGTTACAGATATGGTGATTTATCCTGTAATAACATGTGAAGATAATTTGAGTGATGCAAAAAGTACTGATCTTGTTTCAACTAAAAGAAGACGGTAAGATAACCCAGTGTTTACTCATCTTGAGTAAAAGGTGATTATTCATACCTATATGTATAAACAAGTATTGACATATAGGTTTGTGTAGATTATTGAATTTTCATAGTTTACCTCAATAACTCATCTTAATTAGGTATAACTCTTGAAATTACACACGGAAATACCCTTGTCTTCTTGATCACAACACTGATTTTGGTTGAGTGTAGAATCTGATTTAGTAAAAGTTTACTATACTAACGACCCTGAGTATCTTACCAGTTAATCAGGAAACATTGCATAGTTATGAAACAATTAATTATAAAAAGCAATAACATATCAGCGGAATAACGGTTTTGATACAAATAGTTAACCCATACATATTGAATTATTTACTATGCTAAAGGAAAATGGGTTGAATTTACACATTATGAATTGGGCTAGTGTTGTGACTAAGGGTCCATAACCCCGTAGGTTTTTCGTCACCGATTGACATCAGCTATAATTTACAAAGGTTTAGTTTATGTGGTAGGAGTTAAGCGTTATGAGTTAGGATCACGAATTAAGATTAGGGTCTTCATCACGAATTGATATAAGCTGTTATGCAACGGGATTTTGCAACCCTTTTGTTTACTTACTGTTGATATTTAAGGTCAGGAGTTAGGGTAGAAGAATACTATGCAGTTACATAAACGCACTGAATCGCTCATTGATTCGCATCAAGTGCTTGAGTACAGAATCTGCATCGGTAACAGGTATTTCTGATAATTTAGCTTAAGCATTATATGATATTCATCGTTTGGTTGTGTGGCAGATATTTTTTGTAAACAATTTCAAGCATTCTAGGGACCATGCATTGCTAATTTTCGCTTAGTTAGTAATAACGTGCAAGCTATCTTGCACTGAGCTTTTAATTTCGTGTGAAAATCCATAATACTCCATCTTGAATCGGATTGGTTCAATCAATGCAAAGTGTACTGTTACTTTTAATTTTCCAAGGAACTTTATTTTTAAATAATTCCTATGGATATCTTGGTGAGACCATAATTTATGGACGGCCTTTGAGCAATGCTAAAGTGATTTTGAGAATATTCAACTGTGTTAAGGTCAAGAGATTGTTATAAGCCAGTTTGAGAAATCAAAGTTTTAGTCAAAAGTTAGGGTTAGGAATTAGAGTTTGAGTCTTCATCACAAACTGACGTCAGCTATAAATATTAGGATTCTATTTAGTTGTATGGATAAATTGGTTTAGCGTCAAAATCCAGGACTTAGTTTCTTAAATCTGATTAGTTCGTCCAAAAAGTATAATTCCAGCAACATCTCTACCAGATATCATAATTTCATATGTTTCTGTATTTTCATCATCCAGTAATCAACCACCACGTCAGTTATCACCTGGATCTGGCGTTGGAAGTACAATATTTAGTTTAACTAACAGTTATGAAGAAGAACTGGATATGGAGGTGAGTCTTTGGTTTAAAATGGGAGTTGTAATTATTATTTAGAGGCGAGTTATAGCTCAGTGGTTAAGGTATTCAGCTTTCAACATTAATTTCTAGGTTTGTACCTCGTTCCAACTACTTCGGTTTGGGCAACCGAGTGGTAGTATCACTACTCCTCACATTTAGAGTGTAAGTTGAAGTCATGAATACTGGTTTGTAAAACTGGTAAATAAGTTGAATAAATAATGGTGATTTTAGTAAATTTCTTGTTATACAACTGGTTTTGAATTTGTTTTTGCTTTTTCTTAATAAATACACTTGGATATTTACCTACACCTGTTATCCCTCGAGGACTATAAGCGGCCCACCAGGATTCTCCGTCGAACTCTGTTCTGAGAAATCTTTTCCACTTGTTTCCAGTTACTATTCATCCTTTTCATGTCTCATTCCAATACCCGATGCAATCTGTTCCTTAGTCTTCCTCTTTTCCCTTTCCATTCAGGATTACAAGTTAACGCTTGCCTCGTGAATTACAGTTTCTTCTGTTATTTGTAATAAGCCCTTAGCTCAGTATTTGAATACGCCTTACGTTCTTTTGAATATATATATAGTGAGAAAGAAAGAATGAGAGCATTCACCGGTAAAATATTAGTTGATCAGTCTTAATGTAAATTCTGGTTTAGTCTAACAATCAATGACTTCCTGAATTGATGCCACTTTTTAGTTTGGTTGTTCGTAGCCTTCTTCCAACTTACCCCTTCACCAGTCAACACGTTCCATCAAGTTAGATCGTGATTAGACACTAGCAACACTTTACCCGATGAAAATATGCAACCTCATCAATCTATCTCCCATCTTCATCAAGTACCTTATGCCTAGCCACAACTTTCCTTACTTAATCGTGCCCTGAAATGGAAGCTATACTTTAAAGACAAGTATGATGGAAAGAATCTGAAACCCACTCTTGTCTACTTTCATAAATTATGTTTAACAATTATACAGTAAAACATAGCTCACTACCACATAGCGTTGGAGGACACTGATAATTCGTCTACATCTCAAGTCTCACAAATTGACAAAAGCAAACCAACCATTCTGTATCCATGTCAAAATCATCTAAACTTATTTATTTATTTAAACACATAAATATTGGTATAAGGAAGCACCAGATATATATGCGCCGCACAAATCTCCTTCGATTTGTATGAGGGCTGTAATACTGTCCAGGTGACCAAACTGAACCAGGTGATTTCCTTAGGGTGCCACACCCGGAGCCTTTTACTCAAAGGTCTGATCCACAAGGCAGTGGAGCATCGTGAGGAGATGCAGTCCCATGGTAGCCGGTGACCAACGATTGATTCATACGCCATTTGTTCTTTCAGGATCCTGGAGCCCATGTGCATCATTGGTTTGGAATCAGGGTTTTCCAACTCCCCTAGGTGGATTTTCCGTGTCCACCAACCCGGTTAAAGCGCCGGACATTTACTTTTCGTTCTCTCAATTTCGTAAACAACACCCGTTTCGAGAGAAGGCAGTGAGTAAGACTTCCCTGACAGAGGCTATATAAGCATGGTCATGTGAGGGCGTTTCGAGAAGGAGAGCGGACTCTCCCCACTCTCGACCGCACCAGGGCATTTGGGGGCTCATCTAAACTAGTTTTCAGATTTGCATGTTTTCTGCCAAAATATGACCTTATTACTTTCACCCATTAATTTGTCTATTGTAATTCATTATTTCATTTTAGCGTTTCTTATCTGCATTATTTAATAATGCTGAACAAGTAGCTACCCGTATTAATGCTGAAGTTGGTATCTTAACACGCAATTCATTATCATATAATGAGAATTCTAATCGTTGTGATTGGCCTGAAACTACTAATACTTATGAGATTGTTTCTATTCATTCATCTAATAATAATAATAATGATAATAATAATCAGTCTCAACCAGTTACAACAAATGCTTCTTCTTCCTCCTCCTCCTCATCATCATTATCATCTACCGGTGTAAAATTATCCACATCATTTGTTTGTCAAGATTTTAATTCAGATACATCAGATAATATGCAATTATGGAATGATTGGTTTGGTGTAAGTTTGAAATTATCTTTGTTTCTTAGTTAAAACGTTAATATTTTCTCAATCTCTCATTATATTATAGTAATTTTAATCCTGTTTAGCGAAATTAAGTGAATTCACAAGGTATTCCAATTGTTCAATTGACTATAGTTTAGAATGTTAGTCGTTGTTGTCTCTTAATCTTTGCTTCGTTTAAACCTGACCGTTGCTGTTACCTTGACGTGGTGATCGGGCTTGCCTATCGTGATGAATCAATGGAGCTATACTGGTTGAAACAATAGTTCCTTAAGGTCCTATCATCTCTCATTATATTGTAGTAATTTTAATCCTGTGTAGTGAAATTAAGTGAATTCACAAGGTATTCCAATTGTTCAGTTGATTATAGTTTGGAACGTTAGTCGTTTCAATAAATATGCTTAATTGATATAACAATTTATTTTATAATTAGTCTTTTATTCTTTAAAATTACTCCCTTGTTTTATGACCAAACATTTGTCTCATCTTTATTATTCAAAATATTATTGTCTCTTAATCTTTGCATCGTTTAAACCCGAACGTTGCTGCTCCTTGCTTATCGTGATGAACCAATCGAGCTATACCGGCTGGAACTACAGTTTCTTAAGGTCCTACCATGACAGGCAGGCCGGTTGAATAGCGGTAAGATTAAAAGCAGCAAACCCAAGGTCCGAAGGCGAAGTCGTACTGATGACTGTACAGAGGTGTGACAGCAGTAAAGTGTTTCCTTCAGACAACCAACATAACAGCGATGTTGCCTTTTCATAAGGAGGGGTGGGGTTAGAAAAGGTTGACTCTAAAAATGCACACCTCGCCTTATCCCACGGATATCCGTCTCCGTAGGTAAGGTCCGAACAAGTACGGAGCTAACACAAAGATTCCTCACAAAAAAGTCGCGTGTGACCGACCTGAAGCAGTTGTCCCTTGGGCATTGCGTTCACGCTCTCAGGTCACTAAGACCACTTCTAACCCAATTTTCTCTTCAGTTACCTCCAGAAGAACCCTTCCACGGTGTGGGCAACCGGGAAGTGATAACTGTACTCATACCTCTAACAGCACTCAAGATCACTGTATTCATAATCAATCTCCTTCAATTCCCATTATTCCTCCTACCTTGACTTTCATCACTAAACTTCCTCTTTCGGCTTCTTCCTCAAGTATCACCATAGCCAACGATTCTAATGCACTGTCCCAGGTCTACTAAAACCTCGCTCCAAACTACACATTGGAGCCTTCAACGTACGTACCCTATGTCGAATCGGCCAACAGGCCTCCTTTGCTAAAACCCTAGAATCTCGAATCGTGGATGTATTCTGTGTCTCGAAAACACGCATTCTGGAAATAACACTCTCGTTGACTGAATTTTCAGGAATTGATCTCCTACCAGGAGATCCCCTGATCGACTTAGAATACGCAGATGACATAGGCCTGTTTGGTGAAGACGCTGACAAAATGCATAGTATTCTGTTAGAACTGAGTAACGTGGTTGGGCCACGTGTTACGTATGCCTGAACACCGATTACCACGACGCGCTATGTTGACTAGTATTGGCGATGATCGGAAGAGAGTTAGGGGCGGTCAAACCAAAAGGTGACATCAGTGCTTGAAGTCACTAACTTCTAGTCTGAGCCATGTTGGTAGATGTAGACTACTTGGCTGGGGTTCGCCTGACTATCGTAACCAATGGTTGGAGACTCTAGGTGACATGGCTCAGAATCGATCAAAATGGCGCAGGTGTATACACTCTTTATTTTCCCTTAAACCTTAAGATTAAAATTGCTTCATATCTGTAGTTCTTCCTGTACTATATTCCTTATACACAACTTATAATTTATATACTACCACCACTAGATTAACTACTTCTATGAATCCGGTGTTCATCTTGTTGTGCTAATGAGGTATGGCCACTTGGATGGATGCATATGTATGCCTGATCCTACGTTGTAGTTGACTGGCTGCATCGTTTAAACTTAATCGTGTCTAATACTCATATTTGCCCGAAAGTACAATGTACGATTTCGTAAATAAATTATAAGTACATTGTTTGGGAGTTTTTTTAAAACTTTATGTTAATTAACTACAACACTCCTACTGCTCGAAAATAGCTACTGGTTTCTAATATCAATCATTACATTATTCATAACTAATCAATCTGCAATCATTTGTTTATTCATTTTAAAATATCTAGATCAAGGATGATTTAGAGACATGTATTGATCATTTGTTATCAGATCTTGAATCTATCGAAGTTTTCACATCCACAGTCAATACCACAACTGTCACTTATACTACTTCAACTGTGAGTTCTACGATTCCCAACCAAGATATTAATAATACAACAATAATTGAAACACTAATTGATACTGATCAATGTTCTCATCAGTCGTCTGCTGTAACAACATTATCCAATGACATTGTTACCTCATGTCCTAGCAATGTATCTCACGAATTGATATCTTCACCATCATCATCATTATCAGACTGTGTAACTAATGTCACCATCAATGATAAAACACTAACAAGGTCTATTACTTCAGCGACAATAACAGACACTTCTGACTTATTTCATCCTAATTCACCAATACTATCTTTATCTACACTATTATGTAACAACACTGAGACCAATAGTAACAATGATAATGTTAATAGTAGTGATTGTGAATCTCTTATTATTCCTAATATACCTGATACTAAATTGATGATGAAGACTCCTATCGTTTCTACTTCTACTATAATTACTACTACTTCGACTGTTACTAATCAACATCTTGTTCATAATGACTGTAAACGATTGATTACATCATCTTCATCACCATTTTGTTTCAGTCAGTTGGTTAATAATAATAATTCACAAAATTTCCCAAGTAAACGTCAATGTATACGTCATTCCGACGATATAAATAATATCAATAATAGCACTGTGAATAATAATAATACTACTAATAATTTACCACCCATTTTAATTACACCGGATTCAAAGAAAAATCATGCCAATGAACATAATAATGAATTATTCTATGAAAATTTGCCAAGCTGTAAATTGTTTAAAGGTAAACTATATTTATTAGGATTTTGTATTTTGCTTTTCAATGATTGTAAGCAAAAATGGATAGTGGCTAGCAGTGGAATCCAGTTTGATGCGCGTTTCGTCCTATTTTTTGGGACTCGTCAGCTGGATGTACCTGCCACATCTCAGAGTTGATGTTCACTCTGAGACTCGAACCCAGTACCTTTCGCTTGAAACGCCATTGCGTTATCCACTCAACTACTGAGTCCTGATAGCCATGAAACGCGCGTCCTGGATTCCACTGCTAGCCCACTATCTATGTTTGCTTACCATGCTTGTGAATTAAGGCTATATCGAGGCAATATGCACATATGTCAATTAGAGACTGACCAGTTGCAGTTCGAAACATCAGTGCTAAGATTCAAACAAACAATACTAAGTAAATTCAATGATAATAATAATAATTATTATGTACTTAAAATTGCCTAACTGTTTTCTATATTCTAACTTTATTTCTTCGTTGATACTTCAAAAGGTAATACTAATAAAGATTCATTTCAACATCATTCAAATGATCATCCTCATCCTCTTCAACCTACTTATCTATTATCATCATCACCTTCTTGTTATTATTCTATTCCACAGAATTCAAATACTCGAACTATCATTAATAATGCTACAAATACATGTATGACAGCTTATTTATTAAATAATCCTTTATCAATTATTGATTTACGTCAAATTACCCAGAGTAATAATAGTACTGGTATAGCTATTACTAATGAGAATCATTACACTAATCCAATCACCTTGTATACAACAAACAATCATCATAAATTATTATCATCATCATCATCAGCAGCAGTAGCTATGGGGAATCATGTTAATTATGTTGATTTAAATAATAATTCCCTCATCAATTTGATCCCAATTAGTTATCATTCAAATATATCACCATTTATTATGAGTAATACTATAATGAATACAACATTATCTACAATAACGATGACTACTGATAGTAGTAATATAACTTCAACAGCTTATGTTAATTTTACTTGTAACACTGTTAGTACATGTACTACTACTACGACTACTACTACTGCTACTAGTAGTAGTAATAGTAGTAATAACACAGGATCGACTACGGATGTTGTTGTCACTACTGCAGTTATCACTACTACTGGTATTAGTGATGATTATATACAAACTATAAAAGTTAGTGACAATAATAGTAATAAATGTTATTCAAAGAAATCATTATTAATGGATGCAAAAGAAAATCATCCACCAACACCGGCACTCATTGTTCAAGTAAGTTAATAATGTTCTCCTCTTATATCTATGTATGCTTCTATTATTTATGATTTCTAAATGAATGTTGGATGACTGATTTTGGAGCTGTATGTTTAGATGTTAGTAACACATTAGTTTCTATAATGGTTAAATATCCCGACCGTTGCTGCTACTTTGACGTAGTGGTCGGGCTTGCCCATCGTGATGAACCAATGGAGCTATACTGGCTGAAACAATAGTTCCTTAAGGTCCTACCATGACAGGCATGCCGGTTGAATAGTGGTAAGATTAAAAGCAGCAAACCCAAGGTCCGGAGGCAAAGTCGTACTACTGACTGTACAGAGGTGTGACAGCAGTAAAGTGTTTCCTTCAGACAACCAGCATAACAGCGATGTTGCCTTTTCATAAGGAGGGGTGGGGTTAGAAAAGGTCGACCCGCAATTCATTATCATATAATGAGAATTCTAATCGTTGTGATTGGCCTGAAACTACTAATACTTATGAGATTGTTTCTATTCATTCATCTAATAATAATAATAATGATAATAATAATCAGTCTCAACCAGTTACAACAAATGCTTCTTCTTCCTCCTCCTCCTCATCATCATTATCATCTACCGGTGTAAAATTATCCACATCATTTGTTTGTCAAGATTTTAATTCAGATACATCAGATAATATGCAATTATGGAATGATTGGTTTGGTGTAAGTTTGAAATTATCTTTGTTTCTTAGTTAAAACGTTAATATTTTCTCAATCTCTCATTATATTATAGTAATTTTAATCCTGTTTAGCGAAATTAAGTGAATTCACAAGGTATTCCAATTGTTCAATTGACTATAGTTTAGAATGTTAGTCGTTGTTGTCTCTTAATCTTTGCTTCGTTTAAACCTGACCGTTGCTGTTACCTTGACGTGGTGATCGGGCTTGCCTATCGTGATGAATCAATGGAGCTATACTGGTTGAAACAATAGTTCCTTAAGGTCCTATCATCTCTCATTATATTGTAGTAATTTTAATCCTGTGTAGTGAAATTAAGTGAATTCACAAGGTATTCCAATTGTTCAGTTGATTATAGTTTGGAACGTTAGTCGTTTCAATAAATATGCTTAATTGATATAACAATTTATTTTATAATTAGTCTTTTATTCTTTAAAATTACTCCCTTGTTTTATGACCAAACATTTGTCTCATCTTTATTATTCAAAATATTATTGTCTCTTAATCTTTGCATCGTTTAAACCCGAACGTTGCTGCTCCTTGCTTATCGTGATGAACCAATCGAGCTATACCGGCTGGAACTACAGTTTCTTAAGGTCCTACCATGACAGGCAGGCCGGTTGAATAGCGGTAAGATTAAAAGCAGCAAACCCAAGGTCCGAAGGCGAAGTCGTACTGATGACTGTACAGAGGTGTGACAGCAGTAAAGTGTTTCCTTCAGACAACCAACATAACAGCGATGTTGCCTTTTCATAAGGAGGGGTGGGGTTAGAAAAGGTTGACTCTAAAAATGCACACCTCGCCTTATCCCACGGATATCCGTCTCCGTAGGTAAGGTCCGAACAAGTACGGAGCTAACACAAAGATTCCTCACAAAAAAGTCGCGTGTGACCGACCTGAAGCAGTTGTCCCTTGGGCATTGCGTTCACGCTCTCAGGTCACTAAGACCACTTCTAACCCAATTTTCTCTTCAGTTACCTCCAGAAGAACCCTTCCCCCGACCGTTGCTGCTACCTTGACGTGGTGGTCGGGCTTGCCTATCGTGATGATCCAATTGAGCTATGCTGGCTGGAACAATCGTTCCTCAAGGTCCTACCATGCCAGACAGGTCGGTTGAAGAGCGGTGAGACTAAAAGCAGCAATCCCAAGGTCCGAAGGCGAAGTCGTACTGCTGACTGTACAGAGGTGTGAAAGCAGTAAGGTGTTTCCTTCAGACAACCAGCATGACAGCGATGCTGCCTTCCCACAAGGAGGGGTGGGGTTAGAAAAGGTCGACCCTAAAAATGCACACCTCGCCTTATCCCACGGATTTCCGTCTCCGGCGGTAAGGACTTTTGAAGAACGGAGCTAACACGTCAAAAATCCCCCACAAAAAGGCCGTGCGTGACCGGCCTCAAGCAGATGTCCCTTGGGCACTGCGGTCACGCTCCCAGGTCGTTAAGACCAACACTAATCCAACTTCTTTTTCAGGTCCCTCAAGAAATACCCTTCCACGGTGTGGGCAGCCGGGAAGTGATACTAGCCCTCATACCCTTAACTGCACACAAGACCAAGTTGGTCGCTTTCAAATCCTTCCTACACCTAATAACTCTGTTATCTCCTCGACTAACCCTTCCCACGTCCTTTTATCGCGTCGCACCGCTAGGGCAAACGATTCGAGTACACAGAACGTTATTCCTGGTCTCTTGAAACCACGCTCTAAACTACATATAGGAACTTTTAATGTCCGAACATTGTGCCAAATAGGACAACAGGCTTCCTTAGCTAGAACTCTAGAATCTTACACCATCGATGTGTGCTGCGTCTCCGAAACGCGCATACAAGATCCGAGTAGTGTCATTCATTTGACCGCACCTAATCAAAATAAAGTTTCATCTCGATACACGCTCCGTGTATTCTGGAAGCCCCTGACGGCT
>NC_031499.1:7459562-7506477 GCF_000237925.1 Schistosoma mansoni | reverse complement strand
GCGCATCCACGATCCCGCCTCACGAGATTCGAACCCAGGACCTACCAGTCTCGCGCGCGAGCACTTAACTGATAGACCACTGAGCCGGCATCCGGCGGGATCGTGGATGCACACTGCCGCTAAGGAGTCCCACAATAGGAAGAAGCTGCCGCCCAGTGCTTCCAGATTTTTCATGGTGGTCTAGCTTCAATTGACTCATGATTTCAACTATGTATAAAAAATTACTAAAAAATCACAAAAAAAATAAAATGAATTTCCCCTAAAAAAAGTCCCATATACATTAGTACAGAAGTACGTCTATGAATTAAGTTGTACCGACTGTGATGCTTTCCGTTTTGGTGACTTATTTCGTGAAATTTTATGTCATTTCAATGAAAATCTAAGCTACATAAAGAGACCTTGTCAAAACCTTGTGGAACTTGATAATTAACTAATCAAATGAACAAAATCGATACATATTATCTTCAACATATCTAGAAAGATTTTACTAATTATTAAGAAAAGAAAATAGGACCGATTGTTGAAGTGTTTCATGTTTTGGTAAACTCTACTGTTTCAAATAGATCGGAAAAGTATCAGTATAGGATTGTAGAGATTGTCGGGTTTTAATTGAGATCATTAACCGATCAATGTTAGATCACTATTGAAAACTTGGAAGCATTGAACGACCTTTTTGTTCAAGTACGGGACTTTGCAACAAAGCACATTCAAGATTCTGCATGCGGGATTCGAACCCGGGACGTTCAGTCTCTTGCTCACGAACACTTAACCTTTAGACCAGAGCCATTTAAGATACATAAATAAATGGATGTCTAACGTAACCACAACACATTAACAATTAGAAAACTACAATGATATTCAAACTGGCCATCAAGGTAGAGAGATAGAGTACCAAAGGTTATGTTTAAATTACAATAGCTCTGGAACAGAAAGGGGTATGGCAGTGAATCATACATCAAACGAAAGCTTATGGTAGAAACAAAACTGAATGTTAGTATTCTAGAAACTTCGAATTAAGTGAAATAACGTCCCCCTGTGAGGATGGTCCACAGATGAAGTTGAGGAAGCTCTAAGAAACCCAGAAGGAGCCGGACATATTCCATACAATCAGCTTTTGGAAGAATATTCTAGAATCACTACGTGTAGCTTTCCTATTTGACAATGCTGATAACTCCCTGTGTGCGGATTGGATAACTATAATGATGATTTCGTTTCTACTAAGAACTATAAATGCCTGACAGGTTTGTACCATAATCGACACTGCTTGGAATAACATTCCTTCTACTTGTCTTCTGTCTTTTGAATTGTGACTTGGGAGGGTTCTAGCGTTCGAGTGCTCAAGTATTATGCGACAGACTAAGAATCTAAGTTCAAGATATAACACCCCCAAAATAGTTTCTGTTGTTTGTCATAGCATTTTTGTTCCTCTGTTTACATCCAAATTGTAAAGTCATGTGCGTAACATTAGAACCTTAATTTTTTTCCATTTATAGAAATATTTCCAAATTATGATTTGAGGAAGTTTAAGATTTTTCTATACACTTATCATTAAAGCTGTTACTACTTATAATAGTAAGTTTGAGGTCCGCGTGATCATCGTAACCAATGCTTGGAGACTCTAGGTGATATGGCTCAGAATCGATCACAATGGCGCAGGTGTATACAATGTTTATCTTCCCTTAAACCTTAAGATTAAAATTGCTTTATGTATGTCTTCCTTCTTATACTATATCCTTATACACAACCTTTCTCTTATATATTACCACCATTAAATTAACTACTTCTATGAATTTGGTGTTCATCTTGTTGTGCTAACGAGGTATGGCAACTTGGACCGATGTATAAATGTGCCTGGTCCTACGTTGTAGCTGACTGACTGACTAAGTTTGAGAAGTTGGTCATTTTTATTATGTTTCTACTATAACTTGTAATATTGATCGTGAACAGTCTTAAATACCATGTTTTCCTGTTTTTAATTATAGCGTGGTGTACGAAAGAAGGTAAGTATTACAATTTTTTGAATTGAGTTGTTATGTGAATCCAATGTCACTTTATTTTTTACTAAACAATCTACTATTAGTAGTAGTTAGTAGTATGGTTAGTTATGTTAAGAAAACTGTTCATGCGAATTATATTGTATGCCCAATGATACTCTACTTTGAAGTATGATATTGTATATCATAACAATAGGTTAGATAAATCATTACATAGTATCAATCTAAGAGCCCCTAAATGCCATGGTACGGCCGAGAGCGTATATAGCCTCTGCCAGCGAAGTCCTACTCACTGCCTTCTCGTGGCACCGGTGTTGTTTACGAAATTGAGAGGACGAAAAGCTAGAGTCCGACGCTTTAACTGGGTTGGTGGACACGGCGAGTTCACCTAGGGGAGTTGGATAGCCGTGACTCCAAACCAATGGTGCACATGGGCTCCAGTATCCTGAAGGAACAAATGGCGTATGAATCAATCGTTGGTCACCGGCTACCATGAGACCGCATCTCTTCACGGTGCTCCACTGCCTTGTGAATCAGATCTTTCTGTCAAAGGCTCCGGGTGTTACACCCTAATAAAACCACCTACTTCGGTTTGGTCACCCGTGCAGTATCACAGCCCTCTCACAAACCGAATGAGATTTGTGCGGCGCATAGGTATCTGGCGCTCCTTTCTACCAATATTTATGTGTTCAAATAAAATAAAATAATCAATCTAAGAAATCACGAACCGCTGAACAAAGCCAACTTGTTTGGAGTATCCATTGAAATCATTGTAACCAATAGTTGTAAAAGATTATTAGAATTTATTTGAACATTGTTAATATCCTGTTGTGTAGTTCATTCATGATGAGGCAACTAGCGTAAGTAATGTTGTCCAGAAAAAAAAGTTTTGTATTCTTAGGTTGAACCACCAAAAGTAACTGTTTGTAATTAGACGAGTTAAATCAGTCTTTAAAATATGTATCTAGAATAATTTTGAAGTATCTGAATCATTCATTTGTCATGGACGTGGGATTGGATACACAAATATGCATCAACGTAAATTTATTCATTAATTTATTTGAACACATGAATATTGGTGCAAAGAATCACCAGATATATATGCGCCGCAAAAATCTCATTTGATTTGTGTGAGGGCTGAGATACTGTCCAGGTGCCCAAACTGAAGCATATGGTTTTCTTAGGGGACCACACCCGGAGCCTTCGACCTAGAGGTCCAATCCACAAGGCAGTGGAACATCGTAAGGGGATGCAGTCCCATAGTAGTCAGTGACCAACGATTGGTTCATACGCCATTTGTTCCTTCAGGATACTAGAGCCAATGTGCACCATTGGTTTGTAATCAGGGTTTTCCAACTCCCCTAGGTGAACTTTCTGTGTCCACCAACCCGGTTAAAGCGTCGGACTCTCGCTTTTCGTCCTCTCAATTTCGTAAACAACACCGGTGCCACGGGAAGGCAGTGAGTAGGACTTCCCTGACAGAGGTTATATATTCGCATGGCCATGTGAGAGCATTTCGAGAGAGAGAGAGCCGGCTCTACCCACTCTCAACCGTACTAGGGCATTTAGTGGCTAACCACGCCATATCCACACCAGTGAAAGTAACGACGAATATTGAGGGCGTCAGATGAAATAGTATTGTTAATCATTTATTTATTTAAACACATAAATATTGATACAAAGGGGCACCATATATATATGCGCTGTACCGATCAGCATCTTTAACCACTGATTGTAACTGTCACACTGATAATAACCAAGCTAGTCTGCAACTAACAACAATGATCAGATAGGGAGTCAATGAATTCGTGAATTGACTTCACGTCCTGATATGGTCTCTCATAATTTGTAGCCTACTACGCTAGTCACTACTGCACGTCATAAATGGTCAGTGGCTTGGCTTAAGTTAATGCATATTTCAGTCACATTAGTCGATGAAGATTCACAGTCGTCGCACTTGTCAATTTGCCATTTTTATTTAATCTCTCATGTTCGCTTACTCAGTTGCTCTACTATATGTGGGAAATGCTTGAAAGACATCTATGATCACATATTAGTAAATTGAATTGAATAATTTGATTGAAAGCTACTTTGTTTGAGTATGTGAGTCTTCCAATCAATACTCACAAACGATCACCCTGAAGGGAATTTAGCACATATAATTTAGATCTCGTAGTAAATGTTTAGTATTTAGATCATTGAGTTCCAGTTCAGTTACACGCGATTCAATCCCATACCATTACAACTGACATTTAATAAAAACAAAATGGGGAATAGAGAAAGTATAATTAAGGATAGACATAATTATAGGCAGTCTGTATATTGCTAAAGTAAACTTTTCGTCAACTTATTGCTACTGTATATAATAGGGAATAACGATTCTTGAATAAGTCTCTTAAAAGTGTTAGTTTAAATTACTTCTGTTCACAGCTGAACATTATTGACCCTATACATACAAAAACAAAGATCTACCATTGAAATCTTTCATAGTTCACATTACGGGATGACGTTAGTTAAACAAGTGGTAAAACGGAAGAAACACTGGTTAATTTTTTGTTTATCTTAGTATGGACTAGTGGAATTAAGCTATGTCAGGTGTAAGGCAGTCACCCTCCAATAATAGTATTAGAAGATAGTTGAGAAATTCTGGAAATCGATTTGAATTAACACATAGATACCGGTGGATACCATCTCAATGGTCGAAATTTTAAGCTCTCGTCACGATACCAGAGAGCTGTAGGGTCCATTACGATAGGATCGTAGTGATGGTTATCATGTCTGCTTTACACGCGGAAGGTCTCCGGTTCGAACCCGGGCAGAACTAGGCTTTGCTCCCAAAGGCCCTGGTACGGCCGAGATTAGGGAGAGTCAGCTCTCCCTCTCCAAGTGCTCTCACATGGCCACGTGCATATAACCTCTGCCAGGGAAGTCCTACTCACTGCCTTCTCGTGGCAGGATTGTTGTTTATGAAGTTGAGAGAACGAAAAGCGAATGTTCGGCGCTTTAACCGGGTTGGTGGACACCGTGAATCCACCTAGGGACGTTGAGGAAACCTGATTGCAAACCAATGGTGCACATGGTCTCCAGTATCCTGAGGAAACAAATGATGTATGGATCAATCGTTGGTCACTGACTACCATGTGACTGTATCTCTTTACGATGTCCCACTGCCTTGTGGATCATACTTTTAGGTCGAAGGCTCCGAGTGTGGCTCCTTAATAAAAACACCTTTTTCAATTTGGGCACCTGGACAATATCACAGCCCTCACACAAATTACATGAGATTTGTGTGGCGCATATGTATCAATATTTATGTGTTTAAATAAATAAATAAATGGACTAATGAAGTCTCCTTTATTACGACAGAACATATTTCCATTATTTCCTGGCTGTCAGTGGTCGTTCAAATAAGATCATTCCTTGTAGTAAACTAAGATCACCTTTCACTATTAATACTAATTTCTACCTGTTTTTTTTAATTTTCGAACTCCCCAATAGATTTTAAATTTACAATCATTGGACATTGACAGAATAATATCTCAATCTCACTAATTAAAATGTATCAAAACACTTCACTTCTCTTTGAGAACTTCTGGAGGGAGTCGATCTCCTCTAGGCGCAGATGTTTTTCATAACAACCTAGATTCTTCAAAAGAACAACCTACTCATATACAGATATTACTATCATCATGTTATGTAACAATATCAGTAGTATTTGTATAAACATACAATTTGATTTACATTCCAAAAACATGCATTTATTTTTTTAAGTTTTTTTCTTTTCATGTATAATTTATTACTCTTATTCGTTTTCTTACTGTTATTATTATTATTATTACATTAAAGTATTTATTAGAGATTTCTATGTGCTATTGTTTTATCATTATAAATGACATCGTAATCGCCATGGCTGCGGAGGGGGAAGAGTTTGCTCTCTGTCTCAAAATGCTCTCACAAGGCCATGCATATACAGCTACTACCAAAGAAGTCCTAGTCAATGACTACTACTACTCGGTTTCGATAAGACCAACTACTTCTACATGTCGACTGGAACAATAGGGAGAAAGCGCGAATTGCAAGTAAGACCTTTACTTCAAGGTTGGTTGGGGTACAGAAAAACGACAGTTAGGCATGGTCTTGGGGCTCCGGAAGTTTCTAGATTCATGCCAAATATAGTAGCAGTGTAAGCAAACATCAAATCAATAGTGTGACAGGTGATTTCGCATTTTCTAGATGTTTCTGCAAAGATTCTATCCAACGCTGATTTAACAGGCGCCAATATCTATAAATACCCATGATTTTCTGTACATTTTGATTCTTGCCCAACAAGTACTTTTTTCCAGTCTTCTTACTTGCGACTTGGAAGATTCTATCGTTCGAGTGCTCGTCATACGCGGTATATCAAGAATCTAAGCTTCTAGATATAACACTGTCCCTATCAAAATGCTCTCACAAGGCGACTCATATACAGCCACTACCAAGGAAGTTCTAGTCAATACCTCCTCTAGGTAGAAATGTTATTTATGAAATTAAGAGGACAAAAAGCGAATATCCAACGTTTTAACTAGGTTGGTCGATACGGAGGATCCATCTAAGGGAGTTGAAAAACTCTGATTCTGAACAAGTGATTCATATGGGCTTCAAAATCCTGAAGGAACAAATGGGCGTATGAACCTTCTGTTGGTCATTGGCTTTCATGGGACTGTATCTCCTAACGTTGCTCCACTGCCTTGTGTATTAGACTTCTGTGTCAAAGGTTCGAGGAGTAATGGGCCCCTAATAAAACCACCTGATTAGGTTTGGGCGCCCGAGCAATATTCCAGCACTCATATCAAATGACGAAGTTTGTCGCATATATATTTGGTGCCCGCTTGTACCAATCTTTATATAAATAAGCAACTTGAAGAATGGCATGATAATGAGGTATCAATAAGAAACTATAACGGGATATAAATCTGTACCGAATTGGTTCATTTTTAATGCAGAACTGATGAGTAACTGGTATCGTAATTAATCAGTTGATATTTGTCAATGTAAATGTTTCATCTATACTTAATGAGTTGTGAATAAAAGACTACATTTATGAACCATTGAAAAAGTAGGATTATTCTAAACATCTCATCAGTAGATAATTGTCACATTTCTAATTTCATTGTTTAAAACATTTCTGAAAGTCCTTAGAAGTTGGATTCATCATCTGTGTCATCTACGTATAGTCTAAGCGTCATCTCCACTAGATTATTTTGCATTTTAGGAACAGAATCGAATCATAGAGATTGTATCTGGTTAGTAGTGGAGAGAATGTTCTGGTGTGATAATCAAATTATAAGACTGAAAATCTCAAACTATTACCGAATCGTCTAGTTGAATGCAAGGTGTTCATTGTATTTCATGCTTCACCTGTGATGTAGAGGTTTTCATAATCCAGTCAACCACCAGGAGAAAGACAGTAGGTAAGTTGCCAGCCTGGTCTGATAGCGGTCCTTACTCAGAATGTATCTGCGAGGCTTTGTGGTGTAGTCCGTCATATGAATTCCGTTTTATATTGACGATTTTGTCAGGTACACTCTAGTGTAGGAGGTTCCATAAGGTCCCCCTTTACACACTATCAAATGCTTTCTCATAGTCGAAGGCGTTGATGTATAGTAACTAGTTCCATTCTATTAATTGCACAACGACAATTCGTAGTGTCACTATCTGGTCTGTGAATGACCAGTGCTTACAGAATCCGGCCTGTTGATCTTGAAGTTGGACGTCAACTGAATCTTTCATCTGGTTAAGTAACACTCTGTTAATTACTTTTCGTGGTACTGATAGTTGTGTGATGCCTTTGTAGCTGAATTTTCACACTTTCCCAGATCTCTTTTTTGGTATCCTGATGAGGTATCCTCCCTTTCTGTAGCTTCAGTGGGCTGACCTACTCAAAGTGCTCTACCCACCTGTCCCTCTGATCTTGAGTCTCAATGATTGGTTTGTCTTCTTCAATCTATCATATAGTCTAATATTTCCTTCTCTTTCAGTTTCTCCGCTGTTGCTGCTTTGTCTTCGACGCATCTCTGCTTTTCAACTCTAGTGCTCCTCTTCACTTGCTTGTTTGCTTCTGCATATCCAGTTTTTGCCTTGACTTTCTATGCTCTTGTTCAACTGTTGTTAATTGCTGTCCTCTTGTTCTTGATTTCTGGAATGCTGTCCGGGGTTTAATAGAGTTCCATTCTTTATGATGATGCTTGTTGCGGCCCAGAACCTCCCGACGTGTTAAAGTCGGTGGTTCTTTGATCTCTTTCCAGTTGTTCTCCATAGTAGTTTCCTCTTCTTTGATCAGATCTTGTAAGGCTTGGAACATGTTGTTGAGAGCTATCGTTAATCGATCGAGTTTGTCAGTATCTCGAAGGGATTCTGTATTGAACCTTAGCAATGGTGTTTGTCTAGTTGTCTAGTGCTTTTTTTTTCTTCGTTTCCATCTTTGTAACCATCAGGTGGTGATCTGAAGCTATACCATCTTTCTTTGTTCTCATGTTTTCCACTGACTTGAATATTTTAGTGATGCGAATGCGATCGATCTGGTTCTGTATAGTGTAATCCTGTGAGACCCGTTGAGCTGTATGTATGGATTTGTGGGGGAATATGTTGCCACATATAACCATTTTGTTGAATGCACATAAATTTGCAAATCTGTCATTCTCGTTCGTTTCTTCCAGTCAGTCCATGTTGTCTCATGATATCTTCGTACCCGGTGTTGTTGATTCCGACTTTGGCGTTTGGTTCTCCCATCAGGATGGTCAGGCCGTTTCCTGAGCATTTCCCTATGACCGACTTCAGCCTCTGGTAAAACTGATGTTTATCGTCTCCATTGCTATGAATGGTAGGTGCATGGCGCTGGATAATATTCATTGTGATCACTTTTGCTTTGAGTGATTGTGGATCCATGAGATTCTCACTCTAAAAGTGCTTTTCGTGCTCCTTTGGACATGATCAGTGAAACTCGTTGTGTGTGAGAAACATTTTTCTCTTCGTAACTGGAGTGCAGTAGCATCTGTCCTGAATCTAATTTTATCTGTCAATTTTGGGTCGAATGGGTTTCTATCATTCTGAGCACCTTGAAGTTGTATCTGCTCATTTCGGTAGCCATGTTATCGGTCTTTCCTGTCTCTCACATTCCATGTACTTATGATAACTGTTGCTGTGGTTTTTAGCAGGATAATCGGCCTCATGACTTTGGAAGAGTCTCGGCTTACATTATGAGTTGTCATAATTCTCCTGAATGAATATCCTTGAGCTTCCTGAGAGGATAGATCAATACATAAGTTGTACGGAATTGCCGTGGATGGGAATTTTGACAAGAATGTATCCTTGATCGGTCGGATATCAGCAACGATTGTCCTCTCCATATTTTGAGTGTTTATTCATCATAACAACACATGGTTGTGGTTAGTTTTTGTCAAGCAATGACTCATTCATTGTGCATTGATCGTATGTTGATTAACTGATTGATCTAGTGAAAATGGAGGTCGTGGGTTGTTGACAGTAAAGGATGTTTGTGCAAATGTGGTTCTAGTGTTAGTGTTCTCGTGGTGTTAGTATATTTTTGTTGTTACTGTTGGGGATATTGTGATTGTAGTTTAGTTTTGTCGGTTGCGGACATGTGTGGTACGTATTACCTCGAAATAGCTTTAATTCACAAGCTTTATAAGCAAAGATGGATAGTGGCTGACAGTAGAATCCAGGATGCGCGTTTCGTCCTATTTGGGACTCGTTAGCCTGATGTGACTGCATCTCAGAGCTCATGTTCACTTTGGGACTCGAACACGATACCTTTCGCTTGAAACGCCATCGCGTTATCCAATTAGCTACTATGTCCTGATAGCGACCTGCTTGTGCATTCCGGTGAAGTTTAATTCACTTAGTATTGTTTGCTTGTATGCCAACAAGAGACTGATCAATTGTAGTCTTAAACAACAATCGGAAGATGTAAGTAAACAATACCAAGTGAATTAATTTCCTTAAGTTTCCATTCTGAATAAACTATCATTATCTGGTGTTGGTCTGGACGTCTTTTTAAGAAATATGAACACTGATTATTTGAAATGCTTTCATCTTCTTCCTAAATACAGAAGACTCTTTTATTTCTGAATTATCGAGTTCTTGGAATATTTAATTAGTTACTTACTTAGTTACGCCTGTTACTCCCAATGGAGCATAGGCCGCCGACCAGCATTCTCCAACCCATTCTTCCTGGGCTTTCTTTTCTAGTTCTATACAGTTTTTGTTCATTCTTCTAGTGTCTGTCTCTATTTCTCAGCGTAATGTGTTCTTTGGTCTTCCTCTTCTCCGTTGACCTTCAGGATTCTATGTGAGGGCTTGTGTTGTGACGCAATTGGGTGATTTCCTCAAAGTATGTCAAATCCACTTCCAGCGCTTCTTCCTGATTTCTTCCTCCGCTGGAATCTGGTTTGTTGTCTCCCACAGTAACTTGTTGCTGAAAGTGTCTGGCCAACGGATCCGAAATATCTTGCATAGACAACTGTTAATAAACACTTGTATCTTCTGGATAATGGCTTTCGTAGTTCTCCACGTCTCCGCCCCATACAGTAGAACTGTCTTGACATTTTTATTGAAAATTCTGATCTTGGTGTCGGTTGACAATTGTTTTGAGTTCCAGATGTTCTTCAGTTGTAAATATGCTGCTCTCGCTTTGCCGTTCCTCACCTCACATATAATTCTATATGGTGATTGTTTTGGTTTATTTTTGATTAAATTTATTTATACTACTTATTTTAACAAGTCGATTAATCAATGTTAATTTAGTTATATAAGCTTAATTTTGGAGTGTGACATATTCAAATGAAAATATTATGCTGTTGATGCTACTCACAAGGATGTTTGTAAGTAATATAAAGAAGTTTCAACAATTGTTTGATAGACATAAGAGTTTTTAATCCATCAAAAGTACAGCATAGGCAGAATACTTAGAAGCCAATCTAGAAGACAGTTCAGAATGCAGGACACACTTGAAGGCACAAATTTACTATTGAAGGCTATGAATGAGTATTCATGTAAATACTTTAGAACTTCTCACAATAAATATAAATAACTCTTTCTTAGTTTTGTGTTATACAGTTTCTGAAATAGAAAATGGCCATTTTGTTTTTATTATTTCCACATGTAAATGTTATAATTTGTGTGCCTGTATGCCCTGTTAATGTATGACATGATGATTCTCGCCAATTGAAGAGCAGTGATTTATCGATCGGACCAATGATACAAAAAAGCCGTATGAGCTGTCTAGAGCACTTGTCAGTCCTGCTTTCCGCCTAGCCATGCCAGTTAAGTTCAGAACACCAATAATAGCCTCTACAATATGAATCATTATTCACAAACATACTGGGTTTATATACCAAACAAAACAGACCACATTGTACCATAAAATAGAAAATAATATTTGTACAAGATGTGGCCAAATGTGGGTGTGAATAGGGAGAACAGTAATTAATGAACTAGGGATAACTCAAGAATGGTAAATCGTATGATAATAGTCTATAGATCAAAATAAAGCTCATAATAAGATGGATATGAATATGAACAGTTAAGTTACTTAACAATTATACAATAGGCAATATATGCATCATATTGGTCCATAAATAGTTCTCAAAAGTTACCATTCATCAATCTCCACGCGATAATAACAGGTAATATGTACTATGAAATAGTATATTGTTTAATGCTTGTTGTTCCCTTTTTTCTCTCAATAAAATCAACTATTAGATACTGGATTATGGGAAAAGAAAAAAACTTCAACTTTGGAGTATCTAGTAAATATATATACATATATATCTTGAGATGGTGGAGATTTGCAGTTCAGGTGGATGATCTTGGTGGCGTTTTTTCTCTGAGTTTAGAGAACAAAACTCCACCAAATATACATATATATATATATATAGCGAGAGAAAGAAAGATAGGGAGGTAGGTAGATAGAGAGATAGCTATGTAGATAGATCGATAGAATGATAGGTAGATAGGTAAACAATAACAATCTCTAGGAATTCCGTGTGAATATATCTTAGAAACTTATCCCAATTTTACACAGATCCATGAACACAGTCGTGTCATTATATTTATTTATTTACTATAGTGAACTGTATATTGATTTGTTAATTGGATTATTTACGTGTTTATTAAATACTTGTTTTTGTTTGTATTAAATTTGTGTTTTTTCTTTTTGTTAAAAAAGAACAATAAAATAAAAGAATCGGTTGATATTGTTTGCTTGGATCTCGCGAGGTGAGATCACACTGCTGAGGAGTCCCACAATAGAACGAAATAGCCGGCCAGTGCTTCCAGGTTTTCCAATGGTGGTCTAGCTTCAATTGACTCATGATTCCAACTATGAAAATATTGAAATCTCCAAAAAAACCCCTTCTTTTCAATGATGTGTTTAGAACTACAATTGATCAGTCTTTTATATTTGCATTCTGTGCGAACTGCTCCGATATTGCCTGAAGTCACAAGCTTTATAAGCGAAGATGGATAGTGACTAGCTCTGGAATCCAGTTTGACGCGTGTTTCGTTTTATCTGCGACACGTCATTCGCATGTACCTGCATCTCAGACTTGTTAATGTTCACTCTAGGACTCGAACCCAGTACGGTTTACTTGAAACGCCATCACGTTATCCACTTAGCTACTGTGTCCTGATAGCGACCTGCTTGTGCAATCGGGTGAAGTTATATTCACTTTGTGTTGTATACTTGTATCTTTCCATTGTTATTTAGGAATGCAATTGGTCAGTCGCTTGTTGGTACATCCAGCTGACGAGTCGAAAATAGGACGAAATGCGCGTCCTGCATTCCACTGCTAGCTACTATCCATCTTTGCTTATGATGTTTTGATTGATTGATCATAATTTCTTGAAAAAAGCTTGAACCAGATAACTTAGCTAAAATGTTGAATTTACTTCAAGTTCAATGAATGGAACTTTTACATATGTAATTTTTTTATTATTCTTAATGTCAAATATTTTATTATAAGTGAGGTGATTTGTGGAGATTATCAGCTTAACGATTTAGAGTTTAAGCGTTCGTGAGCGCGAAAGTGAAGGTACTTGGTTCGAGTACCATGTGATGAATCGTGGATACTTACTACTGAGAAGTTCCATACTGGGAAGAAACGGTCATTCAATGCTTCAAGGTTTTCAATAGTAGTTTAGCCTAAATCGACTCGTGAATTCAACTGTTAGAGATATCTTATTGTTGAGCTATTGTTACTAATATTAGTATTACTGCTATTTCAACGGATTTACTGTGGATTTTGTTAATTTTATTTCAGTGTACTGATGTAGAGTACCACGACATCAACTGGTTAATGTATATCAAGCTATACACTAGTTATGACTAACTAATTAATTAACTGACACTCTTACCTATCATATACTGAATTCAATCACTTTTTTGACAGAGTTAATATAATATGGTTAAAATCATTAGTCAATTGAAGCTAGACCACCATTAGAAAACCTGGAAGCCATGGAACCCCGTTTTGTCCTACTGTAGGACTCCTCGGTGGCAGTGGGCATCCACGATCTCGCCTCGTGAGATTCGAACCCAGTTAATATAAACCTCATAGATTATTGTATACGAGATAATTTACACTAGTTTTGTGTAATATTACTATTTATTCTTGCTGTTTGCCACAAATTATGGTGTCAAAATCTTTTAATACTTATATTTGAAAAATAAAACTAGGAACCACTTCATTTCCAAAAACACGAAGTAACAACACCCAGACTGGTACAATTGAAGATTTATCAACCTCAAAATACGACAACAACTCTAGTCAAAATGACGCTCGTCGATGTATTGATTTATACACTCATTTTGATTATTAATTAGAAGAATGAAATTATATCTATGAAAAAAATACTCAGTTTATAGTGTCGGTTACCATGTTTAGACTATATACCTTATTCTAGCTTCTGAACAGGCCAATTTATCCATTTCTATTGAGTCACGTTTTGACCTTGTTAATTATTCACTTATCAACTTAAACCCTCAAATGCTCTGGTACGGCCAAGAGTGGGAAGAGTCCGCTCTCCCTCTCAAAATGCTCTCACATGGCCACGCGTATATAGACTCTGCCAGGAAAGTCCTACTCACTGCCTTCTCGTGACATTACAGTTGTTTACAAAATTGAGAGGACGAAAAGCGAATGTCCGGCGATCTAACCGGGTTGATGGACACGGAAAGTCCACCTAAGGGAGTTGGATAACCCTGATTCTAAACCAATGGTACACATGGACTCCAGTATCCTGAAGGAACAAATGGCGTATAAACCAATTGTTGGTCACCGACTACCATGGGACTGAATCTCCTTACGATGCTCCACTGCCTTATGGATCAGATCTTTCTGTCAAAGGCTCCGAGAGTGGTCTTTTAAGAAAACCATCTGCTTTAGTTTGGGCACTCAGGCAGTATCACAGCCCTCACACAAATCGGATGAGATTTGTGAGGCGCATATGTATCTGGTGCTTTCTTGTACCAATACTTATGCGTTTAAATAAATGAATAAATTAAAATATCAACTTTGACTGTTCGTATATGAGCGTGTGTGTGTACACTTTTTATCCTATTCATCACACGCCTGTAAATGTTTTTTTCATTTGGCTATAAATATTAATTAACGCTTGGTTAAATAGAGTTGGCCCACATGCCTTCTCCACTGTAGGTCAATTTCGCTGCTCTCTCTTATCTTCGCTTCATCCCTCTGATTGTCTGTCCAAATCAGTGAGTGTACAAAATATATGTATTCAAAAATCTTTTCTCGTATTTGACATTATTCACTAACCTGGACTAAGTCGATAGGATAGGCGACATGTATATTTCAATAACAATCAATGATACGATCCAAATGGAGTCAGATTCAGGGTCATATGCTGCATATCCTGCTGAGCCTAGTTCATGTTAATTTAATACATGAATATCGTTTGTTATACAGAATAAGATATCCTACGGGGAATATAAAACAAATATTGAGTTTAAACGGAAGTATTGTTGACCAAGTATCCTAATTCCATCACCTCACTATTCACTTCACATAAGTTAATCTTCAGATTGTAATTTATATCATATTTATTCTATGAAAGGGGTTTTCTTGTAGATATTATTGTAATTTATTAGTTGAGTTCATGAGTTAATTGAAGCTAAACCACCATTGAAAAACGTAGAAGCAATGGACGGCTGTTTCGTCCTATTGTGAGACTCCTCAGTGGCAGTGCGCATCCACGATCACAAAACAGTTTTGTCCTCATTTTAAACTTACCTTAGTTTATTATCCAATATAATAAGTTTCATATTGTGTTTTTCTTTATTTCCTTATAACTTCCATTTCTAGTCTAATTAACTTTTTATTCTTAATGTGTTGGATCTAATCAATATCATATAAGTCTGATAATATTCATCTTCTGCTTATCATACTGATTAGCGTTTTTTTAGCAAGTTGTTTATCTACGGAATGGGGTCACTAATCCCATGCCCAATCATCCTCCTTTATCCAAGTTTGGGAACGGCAGTAGCCGCCGGAGGAGCTACAGGCGGAGTTGCTTATTACACTACTGAAATATATATAAATAGACTAACGCATTTAATACTCATAGTATATTATTATTATTTAAATATTCTAAATGATTATAGACAATTGAAAAGAGGTTATGAGAATGAGTTTCATACTAGTTGATACTGGTCAGTAAATTACATTTATATTCTTCAAAGAGTTATTTTTACCATATAGGATTCAAAAGTATATTATTTGAATTTCAATAGTTGAGATCATGAGTCAATTGAATATAGACCTTCATGGAAAACCTAGAAGCACTGTACGGTTGTTTCGTCCTATTGTGGGACTCGTCGGTGGCAGTGCGCATCCACGATCCTGCCTCGCGAGATTCGAACCCAGGACTTATCAGTCTCGCGCGCAAGCGCTTAATCTCTAGACCACTGAGCTGGCCAGCAACCAACGGTATTAATGTCTAACTTCAACTAATGCACGAAATTCAGCAACACATCCACCATTGTCCTCAGTGAGTTACTATCTCATAACAGACCCGATTGAACTCCACTGGTTACTGCTTCTCACTAGAATTCCAGGAAATACCTGTTGAATCCAGTCACTAGTGAGCATATGTTGATTGATATCAGAAGTGGTTTATGTGGATATTATTTGAATCTCGCGGGGCGGGATCGTGGATGTGCACTGCAATTGAGGAGTCCCACAATAGGACGAAACGGCCTTTTCAGTGCTTTCAGGTTTTCCATGATTATTTATTTTTTAAGCACATAAATATTGGTACAAAGTGGCACCAGATATGTTTGCGCCTCACAAATCTCATTCGATTTGTGTGAGGGCTGTGATACTGCCTGAGTGCCCAAACTAAAGCAGATGGTTTTCTTAAAAGACCACTCTCGGAGCCTTTGACAGAAAGATCTGATCCATAAGGCAGTGGAGCATCGTAAGGAGATTCAGTCCCATGGTAGTCGGTGACCAACAATTGGTTTATACGCCATTTGTTCCTTCAGGATACTGGAGTCCATGTGTACCATTGGTTTAGAATCAGGGTTATCCAACTACCTCAGGTGGACTTTCCGTGTCCACCAACCCGGTTAGATCGCCGGACATTCGCTTTTCGTCCTCTCAATTTTGTAAACAACTGTAATGTCACGAGAAGGCAGTGAGTAGGACTTTCCTGGCAGAGTCTATATACGCGTGGCCATGTGAGAGCATTTTGAGAGGGAGAGCGGACTCTTCCCACTCTCTGCCGTACCAAGGTATTTTTCATAATGGTCTAGCTTCAATTAACTCATGATCTCAATTATTTAAATTACTATAATATCCACAAAAACCCCTTTCTGATATATTATTTTAATTAATCGTTATTTAATAAAAATCAATTTCATATAGTAGTTTTGTTTCTATACAGTTATATGTATATATACATATAAGTTTATCGGTGATGACAAAGGATGAAAAGTGAATGTTTCAAAGAGAGAAAGAGGGAGAGCGAGCGACAGGGGGAGCCGAGGGACCCGACAATAAAGATAAAACTATGTATCTATATTCTTGTTTGAAGTTGAAGACATTTGAAATGGATAGTACACTGATTATTATTATTATTATTGTTACTTATAATCAAGAGTTTCATCACTGTTTTTCCAAGAGCTGATTTCACCATAATAAATACGGAAATGGTTATAACTGGAAAACATCTATCTATATATATCTATATATATACAATTTCATTTTAATGTATATTCTACACTCCTTTTGATATTGTTAAGTAAGTTGTTCTGTCAAATGATTATGTAACTTCTTTCCTTTTTTCTCTCTTTTTTTCTTTCTTTCTTTCTTTCCTCTTTTTCTTTTTTTGGTTGTTGTTGTTGTGGTTGTTGGTTGACTACAAGTATGATATTGTTGCGGTTTCATTAAAACAATCATTAACAATGATAGAAAGTTATTCACTTTGATACAATTTAAGAAAAGAAAGAAATACATATACTTCATTTATTATTTAGATAGTAATATGATTTGGCTATTGTTTATTTTCAATTTTTTATTTATTTCGGTCTATTCTAATTGTGTGAATAAACAAAAAGAAAGAAAACATTCGAAGTATGGTAACCAAAGATGGATAGTGGCTAGCAGTGGAATCCAGGACGCTAGTAGTGGAATTCAAAAAGCGCGTTTCGTCCTATTTGGGACTCATCAGCTGGATGTAATACCACATCTCAGAGTTGATGATTTATTCTAAGAGTCGAATCCAGTACCTTTCGCTTGAAATGCCATCGCGTTATTCACTCAGCTACTGAGTCCTGATCGAGGTACATCCATCTGACGAGTCTCAAATAGGACGAAACGCGCATCCACTGCTAGCCACTATCCATCTTTGCTTACCATGCTGATGAATTAAGTCTATATCAAGGCAACACGCACAGTATGCACATATGCCAATTATAGACTGACCAGTTGCAGTCCTAACACATCAATGGGAAGATTCAAACAAACAATATTAAGTAAATTGTATTATCAGAAGTAGTTTAGATAAAACAGATGTGTTGTTCAACTTTTGGTTACATTATATACTGTTATAAGATTTGAATAGTGTCTCACACAAAAATATACCGGTTTTCTGATTATTATTATTATTATTATTATTATTACTTACTTACTTACGCCTGTAACCTCTCGTGGAGGTGAATAGGTGGCACACCAGCATTCTCCATCCAACGCTGTTCTGGGTAATCCTTTCCACGCGTTTCCAGTTATTATTCATCCTTTCCATGTCACCTTCCAATTTCCGATGCAATGTGTTCCTTCATCTTCCTACTTTCCCCTTCCATTCACGATTCCAAGTTACCACTTACCCCGTAATACAGTTTGATGATTTCCGTAATGTATATAAAACACACGTCCATCATCTTTTCCGAATTTCCTATTCAGATGGAAGCTGACTTGTTCTCTCCCACAGAACGTTGTTGTTGATGATATCCGGTCAACAGATGTTCAGTATCTTGAGTAGATAATTGTTTATAAATACTTGTACTATTATGATGATGGTTGTGGTAGTTCTCCAATTTTCAACTCCATATAGTAGGATGGAAGGAAGGGCCTATACAAGGTTTTCTGGATGCGTTTGAAAGAACCTACGGTTGAAAGGAAGTAAAATTTTCACAAGTGCAATCGCCAGACGTCTTGATAGTGGATATAAACTGAATGTAAGTGATGGATTCAAAATAACCAACGGATAGAAAACACCAATCTTACTCCGCTTCGCAGAGGCTAGTGCTATCAAACGTTTCCGACCCAACCCATGTATACAGAAGGAAAGTTTAATCAGCCTTTCTCTACCATTGTGATTGAATATTTTCAAAGTTGAATTCACGAAATAATTCAAGCTAGAACACCATTGAAATCCTGAAAGCACCAAATGGCTGTTTTGTCCTAGTATGTGACCCTTCAGTAGTGTGAATCCACGATCCCACACTCAGGACCCAAACCCGAGACCTTCGGTTTCGCTCGTGTTAACGTTTAACCTTCAGACCACTGAACCTGTACCCGACGGTGTTATCGTCTAGCTTCAATCGATCTATGATCTTAAGCAACCCTTCATCCATTGTCTGAGGTGGATAACTGTCTCCACCTGATACATTTGTTAGTAGATATACGTATATTAATAAATATGACTTTGAGTGGTTTGAAGTTGCTGAGAAACCAACCAATCCATTTTATTCTACAAACCTTATTGTTCCTGCTCTATTTAAATAGGAGTTATGTTTCAACCAAGAATTAAACACTTTGTTTTACGAAGAACGGCATAGTCTAGTCATTGACTAGTAATTTGTCATCAAATGTTTCAAGGACCTCTAGTACATCATGGATTAAGTTTGAACTATCTACATAACATAAGAAAAAAGTGAGTCCAGTTAACATCATAGTAACTAATAATTTGATATTTAATAGTAATTCAGAACTCAGTAGCTGAGTGGATAATACGATGGCGTTTCAAGAGAAAGATGCTGGGTTCGAGTCCCAGAGTGAACGTCAACTCTGAGATGCAGGTACATCCAGCCGACGAGTCCCAAATGGGGCAAAACTCACATCCTCGATTCTACTGCTAGCCACTGTCCATCAGCCCGGCTAGCTCAGTTGGTAGAGCATGATACTCTTAATCTCAGGGTCGTGATTTCGAGCCCCACGTCGGGCGTCGTCCGGTGAGGCAGTGCACCGTGTCTGCTAGACGCCGACTAATAGTAATTCATTTTCAAATTGTTTGGTTGCATGTCCTATGAGAAATCATAACTGATAGTATCAACCATCCTGATAATGAGATAGTAATTCATTAATACTTTTGATTGATGAAATTTGTTATGATTTATGACCTACTGTCTAAAATCATGTGACAAAACACTAATCGGAATCCGTTCAACACAAAACGCCTTGAGTCAACAATTGTGTTCTCATTGGTTCACGACTCTCTTGATTCTTTCCACCCTGTCGTTGAGTTCAAAAATCATTAACAAACCTTCACTATATCTGTATTTCAGACAAAAGTAGTTGATACATAGACAAACCAGACTGCCTAACGCCAGAAAGCAAAAAGAACAATTATACATGAAGAAGCTGAAAAGCGGCTATGAATAAAGGAGAAAGTGAATAATAAACTGACAACAGATTAAGAATAGCAAGTCGTATAATAGTAGTCAATGGTTTATTTGGAAGCATGTGATAAAAGGAATATGCATATGGTAATCCAGTTAGTTAATCGTTATACAACAAGAATATTTATTTTAACAGTCTGGAATATGAAATGAACCGATACCAACTCATTGGTCTAAAAATGTTTTGCTCACCTTCATACTTAAATATCTTGTAGTAGGTGTCGAGTCGTGGTTGACTATGATCACCACTACAGGAAAACTATATGCAAGTTACTAGGTTAGGTCTCTTCTCGTAGGCCAAATATCAAAAGGCAATTAAAGGTTGTAATAAGATGTATTTGTTGGCGATCTTTTGGTATCGAAATAACACCGAGATCATACCAAAGTTTACAAACGGGACTACTGAGTGTACGCGAGATCGTACAAGGTCATAAACAACGGAAAATGTGTTTTTTTGGTATACTTAAACAAACAGGTACAGTAATACAATCTCTGGTACATTTTATATAGTTAAGATCATGAGTCAGTTGAAGCTAGACCACCAAGAAAAACCTGGAAGCACTGGAAGGCCGTTTCGTCCTATTGTGGAACCCCTCAGCAGTGTGCATCTACGATCCCACCTGGCGGGATTCGAACCCATGACCTAGCAGTCTCGCGCCAGAGCACTTAAACGATAGACCGCCGAGCCGGTGTCCAGCGGTGTTAATATTTAACCTCAACCAATCCACAAAATTGCGCGACCAACTTCCATTGTACTGAAGTAGATACCTGTCTCTACCTGACATGGATTAGCTCCACTGGCCACGACATCTCACTAGAACTCCAGGAATAACCTCATGGAGCCAGTCACTAGTGAGCATATGATCATTATCACAAGCTTTAACTGACTCATGATCTTAACTATATAAAATTACTAAAATCTCCACAAATACCCCCTTGTGATAATAAGTGGTACAGTTGGTTATAATAATAATTGTTTCCATTTTACCGATCGTATTTTCTTCATAAAAGTAGGTCACTATAATCCTTTGCATAGCAATCGATGCAAACTGTTTGATCATATAATATAGTGATGATAAGGATAGATAACAAATGAACTGGAAATAAAAATTAAATTACATCCCTCTGATATCTTGTTACTTACTTACTTACGCCTGTTACTCACAATGGAGCATAGGCCGCCGACTAGCATTCTCCAACCCACTCTGTCCTCGGCCTTCTTTTCTAGTTCTATCCAGTTTTTGTTCATTCTTTTCATGTCTGTCTCTATTTGTCAGCGTAATGTGTTCTTTAGTCTTCCTCTTCTCCTTTGGCCTTTAGGATTCCATGTGAGGGCTCGTCTTGTGACACAGTCGGGTGATTTCCTCAATGTGTGCCCTATCCACTTCCAGCGCTTCTTCCTGATTTCTTCTTCCGCTAGAATCTGGTTTGTTGTCTCCCACATCTGATATCTTATATCTCATATAAATAACAACCGATCTATTATTGTGAAGGACTCATATTTGGAAAAAGTTCAAAGCCTAATGTACATTTTAAACATACCCACTTTATTATTCGATCTATTCAGACCATATTGTCTATGCATAGACTTTCTCATTATGACTTCTATCAAATTGTATTTATTTCACCGTTATTTACTTTGTTAATTTCCTTCTGTTTATTGAGTTATATAATATAATGTAATCTCAATCAATGGAAAAAGCAAGATTCTCAAACGTAGCACGAAGAACATCAACACAATCACACTGGATGGAGAAATTCTGGAAAACGTCGAAACTTTCAAGTATAGTACCTGGACAGCACCATTGATGAACAAGGAGGATCCGATGCAGACGTAAAAACAAGGATTGGAAAAGCAAGGACAGTATTCCTACAGTTGAGGAATATATACAACTCAAAATAACTGTCTGCAAGCTAACATCAAGAGTCATAATCACCATTACGAATGTCAAGACAGTCCTAGTTTATGGAGCTGAGAATTGGAGAACTACCACAACCATCATCATAATAGTACAAGTATTTATAAACAATTATCTACTCAAGATACTGAACATCTGTTGACCGGATATCATCAACAACAACGTTCTGTGGGAGAGAACAAGTCAGCTTCCATCTGAATAGGAAATTCGGAAAAGATGATGGACGTGTGTTTTATATACATTACGGAAATCATCAAACTGTATTACGGGGTAAGTGGTAACTTGGAATCGTGAATGGAAAGGGAAAGTAGGAAGACGAAGGAACACATTGCATCGGAAATTGGAAGGTGACATGGAAAGGATGAATAATAACTGGAAACGCGTGGAAAGGATTACCCGAGACAACGTTGGATGGAGGATGTCAGTAGGACGCCTATGCTCTTCCGCTAGTAGGAACTGTCGTAAGTAAGTTAGTAATCTCAATTAATATATATTTATTGACAGGCTTTATATTGACTACAATTAAGAGATTAATGTTTTTAATTAATATAAAAATCATGATGTAATGAAACAATCAATTTATTGAACAAAAATTACAATGATGATCATCTAATGACTGGAATTTAATAGAAAGACAAATTATAAAAAGCTATAAGCCAATTTGGTTGGTCAATAGTATTGGAATCCAGGACTAGTGTTTTGTCCTAATTGGGACTTGTCAGTTGGATGTTTCTGTATCTCAGACTTGATATTCACTCCTGAACTCGAATCGGGTACCGTTCGTTTGAAATGCCATCACGTTATCTACTTAGCTACTGAGCTCAAATTGAATAATAATAATAATAATAATAATAATGTGTTTTAGAGATCAAAAAAATATAGAGAGGAGATTATTTGTCCAAAGAAATAAAACACTTTTTATTGGATAAGAGTAAGAAAGTACAAATGAATACGATGTAATTTAATAATAATAATAATAATATCATAGACTCCCTCCTTCCAGCCATAGTAACATGGTGAGGCCTAGTAAGCCTTTCTGGAAATGAATGCTACATCGAGGCATGGGACAACTACCGGGGCTCAATAGATGTTTTTACATTGCCTACGCAAAAACATCACATCTTTCTTTCTTTCTTTTCTGTATTTTTTAGGCATATTTTTGTATTATTTTTGTGGTAGACTCATTCTTTCTTTCTTTTTAAACCAATAATAATTATTCAATGATTCTTTGTAGCCTTTGTAATCATTTGTGGGTATAGATAGACTGGATGATTAGACCGATCTTCACCACCCGGGTTACCGTTCACGTTAGTTGATTGAAAACAGTCCTACTATCCAGGAGGTACGACGAGGACATGTGAGTTAGGTTTCGCCTCCCTCATAAACTCATACGAGGTTAATTATGAAATTAGTCAGATGATCTAATAAATTGAATTATGGTTCTCATTGTAGAAAAGATATTTCATCAAAAGGTAATAAATAGCATTATCTTTCGTACATGTACACCAAATTAGATTATCATTATTATTATTACTTTTTAGACAATAAATAAGAAAACTAATTACAATTTCTATCTGAATATAGTACAATTATCCTTTTGGACATACTGTAGTGTGGTCTACTTATATCCATATAAGTAGTATATGGTGATGGTCAGACATAGAATGTATTTTGGCATAAGACTGATAGGGAAAAAACTGAAACGAAACGCAGTTAGTATGAAAATGCATCAACAACAATAATCGGAGACTATGGATTGATATTTACAGAAGGAATAGTCAAGATTGAGACAATTGATTGATAGTTTGCAAATTAACTGTTCATTGTATAATTGTTAGATTTTAGTCAGATAGTCTGCAATTTCCTTGTCAAATACATTCGATTGTTTCCACCCGTGTAAGGATTGCTCGTTGACAAGCTCAAGGAAGCCTCAAGAAGCTCAGAAAGAGCCGAAGGCATTTCATCCAATCACCGCTGGAGGAAAATTTCAGAATGTCAACGTCTAGCTCCCCAATTAGATGAGTATCAAAGACCCTCTATGTGCCTCTATGTGTCTAATAGTACGTGGTATATCAATAATCTAAGCTCAAGATATAACAAGAGGGAAACCTCCAGAATATTGAAATAGTAATAAGAACTGATGGAGTTGTACAAACATTAGATGATTGTATATTGAAGCAACTAAAAATAGATTAATGGTAATATGAAGAAAGATGAATGAATGAATGACGTAATAAATGAAAAGTAATGATTTATTGTTACCATGGTAAAGAAAGATTTATTACTGTATCAATTCGGCTACATAGATTTGATTATAAGCGTTTGATTACTATCGCTTTAGTAAATTTCAAAAGGTTGGAATTTGATCGTTTATTAATTACCTTTAAAGACTTTATGGTATCGATGGTATCCTTTGTCAAAAAAATATCATTGGTATAAAGAAACTTTTGTCATTATTATGGTACATTTGGATAAATTAAGCATAGAACCTAGTTTCTGATCAAATTATTATATATACTCACTAGTGACTGCCTTCAACAAGTATTTCCTGGAACTCTATTGAGAAGCAGTGACCAGAGGAGTTCTACCAGGTCTGTTATGAGATATCAACTCACTGAAGACAATGGTGGAGGGTTGCTGAATTTTGTGGATTGGTTAAAGTTAGACAATAACACTGTTGGATGCCGGCCAGCTCAGTGGTCTGGAGGTTAAGCGCTTGCATACGAAACTGATAGGTCCTGTGTTCGAGTCTCACGAAGCGGGATCGTAGATGCGCATTGCTACTGAGGAGCCCACACTGGGACGAAACGGTCTGTCCAGTACTTCCAGGTTCTTCCATGGTGGTCTAGCTTCAACTGACTCATGATCTCCACAAACCGCCTTCTGATAAAACCTTAATTTGTTAGAGCGTGTTTATATTCACATAAACTATTTGAGATTTGATCGGTAGATTCCATAGATCTATAACTTGTTTACCAAATAAACTATACTAATAAACATTGATCAGAATAAAATGTATATTAAATTTGTTATACAGGTTAGTTTAAGTGTTAAATTTCTTCTTTTTCTTCAAAAAAAACAAAAAAAAGAAAAAAAAGAGAAAAGAAAAAAATAAAAAAATTTGGTAACACAAGTTACCACGAATTTAAGCATTCTTGAAATATTCTAGAAGATTCTTTGAACTTTAGTTAACCATTTTTTCACAATCATTTATCTAATGAATGAACTATATATAGTTGAGATCATAAGTCAATTGAAGCTAGACCACCATTGAAAAACCTGGAAGCACTACACGGCCGTTTCATCCTATTGTGAGACTCCTCAACAACGCGCATCCACGATCCTGCCTCGCGAGATTCAAACCGAGGACCTACCAGTCTCGCGCGCGAGCGCTTAACCTCTAGACCACTGAGTCGGCCAGCATCCAACGGTCTTAATGTCTAACTTCAAGCAAACCACGAATTTCAGCAACCCTCCACCACTGTCTTCATTGAGTTACTATCTCACAACACATTCGGTTGAACTCCACAGGTCACTGCTTCTCACTATAATTCCAGAATATAATTGTTGAAAGCAGTCACTAGTGAGTATATATTGATCAATATCAGAAGTGGATTTTGTGGATATTATTTGAATCTCTCAAGGTGAGATCATGAATGCGCACTGCCACTAAGCGATCGACACACTCAACTACTTCACTTCCTATCATTAGTTCCAGTACCCATACAACACAATCGTGAAGCAACATCTTACATTTCGACGGTGGGTGGGGGTAGGAGAATCACATCCCAAACATACCTGCATTGTTGATCATAATGGTCATAAGCAAGTAACTTTTCTTAATTTCTCATTAATTATTTAACTCATTCAATGTTCCATAAACATTAGCTGACTTTTTTTTCAAAATTTGAATTTGATTACAATAACTTAAATGTATCACAATTTTTAACCAATTAAATTTGTTACATAAAATTCAAAAAAAAGGAAAAAAAATAAAAAAAAGTTTTTATTTTATTAAAACAAACAAAATTTTTAAAAAAAACCGCTTCTATTTATTGATTAATTATATGAAATAAGTAGTATGGATTAGCCTTTAATAAACTTGTCTAATAGAATAATGGGAGTATCTATCTATCTATTTATCTATCTATCTATCTAACTATATATCTATCCACATAACACACATTGAACATTGAATTGAATATTGAATTGTCACTTATCAAGTTTATTTTTACTAATTTGCTACATTCTTATATATTTATTCAATTGTTTCAATTCACTAGTTAGTAGTTACATTAAAATTGATATGAAAAACTAAGAAGAATAAAGAGAATTCAATGAAGAGAATTTTTTGTTTTGGTTTGAAGTTAGACATTAACACCGTTGGATGCTGGCCATCTCAGTGATCTATCGGTTAAGTGATCTGGCGCGAGACTGGTAGGTCCTTGGTTCGAATCTCGCGAGTGTAGGATCGTGGATGTGCACTACTGAGGAGTTTCAAAATTGGACGAAACGGCCTTCCAGTGCTTCCAGGTTTTTCCATGGTGTACTAGCTTCAATGGACTGATGATTTCAATTATGAAAATTTTTTCGTTTTCTAACAAAATCATTTTTTAAAGGTGTACCTTGTTGAATCCTTAGAATTCACTTTGAAAAAGTTCTAATTTTAGTAGTTTTATACTAGAAATTTAAATTTTTATGTTTTCGCGGAAAGAGATGTGTAGTTGATCTACACCTTACATTTCTCACTCGGAAATCCTTGACTGTCATTGGTTAAGGTATATTTTTAGTACGCTCTTCCAAGGCTGTTTCTATCATTGTATAAATAAGCTTGATTTGTATGCTTAGTGACTTTGTATTTTGTGGGTGATTGTAGAATACATTCTCTGCGCCTTATCAAGAGTTCTTGATTTATTTAGTAGGGTCGGGGACAACAGATTACAATTGGCCTATTGTGTCACTATGTCATTGACTTTCGTTCCGTTTACTAAGTAAGGTAAACTCACAATAACATCAAGCATATCATATATGGAAAATATATGTCTATACGAGGTTGTGAAAGATTGTAATATAAATTGATAAGGAAATAAATAATAAATGAGGATGAGAGGTTGGAAAAATCGTTTCTGCATGCAAAAGTTCAGGCTTGATTTCATGGATTGCTAATACTTCAGCAGTGTATAAAATATTGATTCGACCCCGATCCCTGTGATTCAGTTCGTTTGACTCTGTACATTACTTTAAAAGAACAGAACACATATCAATTTGATTATCAACTACCTTCTTCAGAGCTACGACCAAAAACAACCTCCAGCGTCTCTTTGAGCGAGTGGGACCTATTAGACAGTGTAAGCTTATCAGAGAAAAGTTAAGAATATTTGTTTTTCTTTATTATATATATAGAACATGGGTGAAAGTTTGTGTTATAGGTTCGTAGATTTTGTGAATCCTCAGCATGCAGCTTCAGGAATACAAACTTATCACGGTTATAAGATGGAGCAGAAACGACTACGTGTGGCATACACCAGTTCAGGTGGTTGTCTGTTCACACTAGGTAAATTTCATTGTCATAATTAACGTCATAGGACATCGATCAAGTTCCTTTGACTCTGTAGATTACTTTAAAAGAAGACTCCTTTGGAGTCCAACATAAGTATTCTTCATTAATTGAAAATGAATTGTCTGAAAGTTAAATATGATTAAGCAGAGAGTGAGTACTGATATGATAAGAGTTATTTGATTGTTCTTTAGAGTTCAATTGATAGGCTAATGGTTCAGTCACGTATTTTAAAAAAAGTATGGTGGTTTAACTCTTACCACAACCTAGAATATTCTTAAACTTTAAGTAACCTCCATCTTGAAATTAAAAATCTTTCTAGCTTGGTACAACAAATCAAACATCTCATTAGATTTGATTCGTCACTTTATAGTAATCAGTATAGTCTTTAACCCTGAATAAATGAATTTAGTTCTTTTGATTTAACAATCTAAGACCGATCAACTCACCGATGACATTTTCAACTATATTCTGACAAGCAGATTTTGCTGAATAATACCATACTATCTGAGACCTATTCCCCAATTCTTCCTGACAAACATCTTCAATCATTGTATGATTAAACAATGTACACTATATAGTTGAGATCATGAGTCAATTAAAGCTAGACCACCACGGAAAACCTGGAAGCACTGGATGGCCGTTTCGTCCCATTATGGGACTCCTCAGCAGTGCAGTGGATGCCGGCTCAGTGGTCTATCGTTTAAGTGCTCTGGCGCGAGACTGGTAGGTCCTGGGTTCGAATCTAGCGAGGCGGGATCGTGGATGCGCACTGCCACTGAAGAGTCACACAATAGGACGAAACGGTCGTCCAGTGCTCCCAGGTTTTCCATTGTGGCCTAGCTTCAATTGACTCATGGTTTCAACTATATAAAAAATTACTGAAATCTCCACAAAACCCCCTTCTGGTAATGTACACTATGATGTTCAGTTACTAAGTCAAATGGTTGAACTCAGTGAATATTATCAGTTTTAAGTGTTACACAACATAATATTGTTCACTACCAAATGGTCATTTTTGCATAATATTTCGATTTGATATCAATCATCAGCCTGCTAATGAATATCTTGAATATTCTGGATAGTGACCAATATCATGTATGTCAGATCCTTTTTAATGTAGATAGTGTTTTATCGGTCAAGTTCGACCGTGGCAACCAATCTAGGTAAATTGATATCGTGTACATTATGTTAAGATACAAGTTTGTGGTTGAAACTGGTTGAGAGAAAACTCTTGACCTTGGGTTTTGTTTACAACTTGAGTAACTGATTTCGTCGATAAGGAGATATTTTTCACTTAATGACAATTACGTCCACATCTTTCTCTTATTTCCTGCCTTGTTGGGTTATTATGTAATCACTTAATAATGTCATTATTCGTACATAACCTCTTTTATCATGATTATAATTACTGGTAACTACTACATCATAGATCCTACTCTATACCACTACTTTTCATTAGATAAGTACACTTCTATCTTAACTATGTTTGTCGATCTGCTTTGTATTCTATTCTTTTTAAACTTGAGATGTTAGTTACGTAGACGTCTAATTATATTGTTCTTTCTTTGTTTTAATTTATCAATCAATCTAATTACTTACTTACGGCTGTTAACCCCCGTGGAGGATCATAGACCTCACACCAGCATTCTTCATCCAATCCTGTCCTGAGCAATCCTTTCCAGTTCTTTCCAGTTGTTATTCATCCTTTTCATATCTGCTTCTATTTCCCGGCGTAATGTGTTCTTTGGCTTTCCTCTTTTGCGCTACCCGTCTAATTGCATAAATACAAATTATCCATGTAACTGCATGTTGAGTTAATAATTTGAATATAATATATACAATATTCATTGAGACTACAATTTATGGACGACCTTTGAAAGAATCTTAAGTAACCTTGAGAAATGTTAACCAATCAGTAAACAGTCAGCATAGAGTGAAAATATATTATACAAAATCAAATAATTAAAGTGGATACACTTCTTTTATATGGTCCAAAAACTTATCAAGGTTAAAAAGGTTCAAAGGTCGCAAAACCGTAATGCATAAGGCAGAGGAACTCATCCATATAGCTCCATAAAAGTTGGTCTCTTGAGCCATGATAAGGTCATAAAAACCCTCTCAGCCTCGACCACATAGATTCATTATTGTTTGTGTGTACTCTAGTTGTGTAAGTTTATCATCTTTATTATGGATATTTCCCTACAATACTCATACCACTGAACAGTCGAAGCTTCAGTAACATCTGCGATTATTGCAGCCAATGTTACTGGTGCCTTTATCATACAGTTGGCGGCAATTATTATAATATGCCTTAGTCTCAATCTGGATCGAGCGATTAAGTTTCCCATTCTAGCAAACGTCTTCCTCCAACATATATTACATCGAAAGACAACATCACGGTAGTCTGCACAAGGTCTACAAGTCATTTAATACTCGTAATTACAAATACAGTAACTTTCTAGTAGTTTCATTTGTTGTAGCCGCTTAATTGTCAAGTCTTCTCTAAAATTATCTGTGAACCAATCGTACATGAGCATCAGGTACTGAAATCGGTGCCGTGACCTTGAAATCCCTCAAACGCTTCTGATTGGCTTGTCCATAAATTATAGTCTTGCCCAATATTCTTTTTACATAAGTGTTTATTATGTTAACAACTGTAGCAACATAATCGGTGAAAAGATCATGTTCACTAGGTGATAACTTATATAACATAGAAGATCTTTGTGTAATGTTAAATTCCAAATATCAGGATACGTGAATGAATAGCATCGATCACATTTTGTGCATGGTGTTTAAGAGATTTTGAGTTTGTATAAATATGTAAGAACTGTCGTCTAAATTAGAGGGAATAGTTTCAAAGTAAAGTATTTGAGCGCCGAGTTGATGTAAGACACAAAATATGAAGAATATATTTGTATAATCTCATCGAATGAATTTGAAGTAAATCCAACGTTTCGTCTGGTAATCTGGTCCAAGGAAATATTTCCTTGAAAAAGCTTGGACCAGATTGCCAGAAGAAACGTTGGATTCACTTCAAATTCACTTCACTGACATTTTAAAAATACATTATTCTTCCTATTTAATGTCTATTATCAATATGGTTTCTTCAAAGAGTTTTCCAGTAACATTTTGGATATTTCTACATGTGAACACAATCTTTATAAAAAGATAACATTCACTTTCACAAGTTTGGCAAAATAATACAGGAACCCATTAAGTTCTTTTACTGTCGAAGGGTCCTTGGAATTTCTTAGTAAACAGAATATACCCAGTAAGATATTAAATTAGAATAATGATGTTATTTACTGGAAACATCATTGATCAATTCTACTACATCAATTTATTGTACTTTTATGTATCATATTAAAACTTAACACAATTCATAATCAGAGGTTTTCCAATCATCATCATCATCATCCAAATCATCATCATCATCATCATCTTGATACATTTCCATAGTAAATGTTGGTGATCATATTGATGATGACAATGATGATGATAGCGTTATGAAAATAAAAAAATTTGCCCTGAAGGCTAAAAAACGATATTTATTAAATCACTTGATATGAAGTATGTTTACTTAATAAATTAGATTGATATCAATATGAAAAGGAAAGAAAATAAAGAGATTCAATCAAGAAAAAGAGGAAAAATATCTGCTATTTTATGTGAACTAATCACAATTATAAGCAATGATGGATAGTGGCTAGCAATGAAATCCAGGATGAGCGTTTCGTCCTTTTTGGGACTCATCAGCTGGATGTACCTGCATCTTGGAGATGATATTCACTGTTGGAATCGAACCCAGTGCCGTTCATTTCAAAAGCCATCGCGATATCCACTTAGCTACTGAGTCCTGATAGCCACCTGTTTATTCAATGAGGTAAGGTTATATTCACTTGGTGTTGTTGACTTGTATCTTCCCGTTTTTTTATTTTGGACTACTATTGATCAGTCTTCTGTTAGGATATATTCTATGTGGACGTAAGGCAACATGGAGGCAGTCCACACAGGATGTGCATATGCTAACAAAAGACTGATCAATTAGTCTTAAATAACAATGGTAAGATACAAGTCAACAATACCAAGTGAATATAATCACCTTTAGCTGATTTAAACAAAACTAGGTATATTTTCTTATAGTTTCTTTCATTAAGTACTAATATTCAATCGTTATTTGTAAAGAGATTGAATAATCGTATGATTGATAACTAAAACTGAACATTCTATTAGGATTGGATCAATATAACTATTTTATTACAGTTTATTATAGTATTGACTGATTGTGATTAGTAGTGAAATTATCTGATGTTCATTTCAGAAGGACGTTTCGTGGAGATTTTTATAATTTTATAGATGAGATCATGAGTCAATTGAAGATAGACCACCATGGAAAACCTGAAAGCACCGGACGGCCGTTTCGTCCTATTGTGGGATGCGCACTGCTGAGAAGTCCCATAATAGGACGAAACGGCCGTCCGGTACTTCCAGCTTTTCCATGGTGGTCTAGCTTCAATTGACTCATGATCTCATCTATAATGTTCATTTCATTCAGTTCAATTATCATCTGTATTTTGAGTGTTGATAACAATATGAGCTGACCTAAGCAGTCAGAGGAAATCAAACTAATCGATTACTGCATTTCATGTAATCGGATTTTCCTCGACCACAATGCGAGGTATCCAAAAATAGTTAAGTGCTGGACATTTTTTCAATAGATTAATATGTAGATTGGACGAGTTACAACTTGTGCTTTGTGTATGTAGATAATGTAAAGCTTATGCACTGGGTTCAACCAAAAAGAGGTAGAAGGACAACCTCTTATATGTTTAAAAAGAGTATTGACGGAAAAACAGGTCGATAAAGCAAAATAAACTAGTAGCAAATACAAGGAAATGGAGCGGTGACCATCAGACCATCTTAGAGAGTGCTTTTGATTATGTGTATTCTATGAAGCGATTAGGTGAAAGCCTATGTATCCGTAATGTGAGTGAAGCGCATAAGTATCGAGACTGCAGGTAACGTTGACCGTGTATATTCTCAAGGGATTAGTGTGTTATGTGCATGCTACGAAATGTATACGTGAAAATTTGTGTTACCTGTATGAATGTATCGTCTAATTGTCTCAGGTGTGACGTTCGGGAAGTAAAGACTCAGCGGTGGTCACCATTTCTTCATAAAAATACATATGCATGACGAATATGTGTATCTCCAGGAATGGTTCACGTTACAAAAATCAACAGACTTTACCTTAATAGGCCTAAAGAACTTTAATGGTGTTAGCATGTCACTGAGAATCAAACCCAGTAACTTTCTTCTTAAACACCACCACATTATTGACTAATCTGCTGAATCAAGGTAACCTCTAATCTGTTCAACATCTATAACATTTATATCATTCATATGAAGTATTCGAATTATCAATGATTAACACAATGCCATTTAAAAAATGGAACATTCAAACTTCCAATCTCAAAGAGAATAAAAGCACTAGGAATTGAATATACTTGTGAGTTATCGATTGGACCAACGTCACACAAAACCCGTACGAACAGTTAAGAGTACTTAGCGGACCTACTTTCTGCCTAGCCCAGCTAGTTAAGTTCAGAACACCAATAATAGCCTCTGCACTATGAAACATTATATTTCAAACATACTGAGTTTATATACCAATCAAACAAACCACATCGTACCATAAATAGGAAAATAACATTTGTACAAGATTTAGCCAAATGTGGCTGTGAATAGGGGGAGACAGAAATTAATAAACTAGGGATAACTCAAGAATGGTTAATCGTACAATAATAGTCTATAGGTCAAAATAAAGCTCATGATAAGGGGAACATGAACATGAATAGTTTAGTTACTTAGCAATTATACTATAAAAAATATATGCCTAATATTGGTTCATAAACTTTTGATGTAGGTTTATTCTCTAAGCTGAATGGTTTGGTCGTACAGTTTTCATCGTCCTTATGAACGACATCATTAGCAGTACAAACTTCAGGTAGAAGTGAAGTGTTTGAATTTCTTCGAATGTGATTCACAGGATGCTAAAGTTACCATTCATTATTGTTACCGGGACATAACATTAACTAATCTGAAAGAAAACAAAATCTTTATATTGAATTTCATTACTACCCACAATTGGTTTATTCTACAAAAGTATTAATATCAATGACAAACTTGAACAAAGAAAGAAAGAATGAATGAATGAGACTAATGAATAACTGAAATGAATGAATTATGCAATAAGCAACTAACTTTCATTACACACATATTATCATAATCATTCTATAACTATAAAATTTATGTTTTCATGAACATTATAAACCATTTTGTTCTCTTTATTCTTTTACCAGAAAAGCCGAAGATTTATCACCCTAGAAAAAGAAAAGAAAGAAAGAGTAGAAGAAGAAGAAGAAGACGGCGACGGCGACTACAACGATGATGACGTCGATGATAACGATGATATAGAATAAAGAACAGAAAGATTAACTCAAGTTAAAACGAATCATAAACATTTAAAAGGAGATAAATGAATAACAATGAATAATTGCCAAAAAAACAAAAAAAAGAAAGAAAAAAAGAAAAAAAAGAAAAATGAATATTAATGAATATTAATTTTAGTGAAAAATTATTTATTTAACCAAAAAAATAAAAAAATAATAATAAATCAAATAACGATTATTATTATTACTATTATTATTATTTTTATTGTTATAATAATAATTATTATTATTATTATCAATATTATTTATCATTGGTCAGCAAAAAAGAAAAAAAACTTTGATAAAAGTAAAAATTGACAAATTTTTTTTGTTTTTTTTTAAAAAAAAGATTTTTGGTTAGTTTTATTATTTAAAGAGAATAGGGAAAACAGATTGAAAAAAATGAGTAGGGTAATATTTCATGGATTATTGATTTTTCTTTGTGTTTTTTTTCTTTTTTTTTTCGTTTTTTCTTATTATAATTCTATTCATATAAATATGTGTTTAATGATAATGATAATATGAATATTAAACTAATAATAAAGGAATTTTATTAGTTGAAGTTATGAGTCAATTGAAGTTAGACCTTTATGGAAAACTTGGAAGTACTGGATGGTCGTTTAGTCATAGTATGGTACTACTCATCAGTACACATCCACGATCTCACCAGGCAAGATTCGAACTCAGAACTTATTGAAAATGAGTAGGGTAATATTTTATTGATTATTGATTTTTCTCCTTGTTTTTTTCCTCATTATAATTCTATTCATATAAATATGTGTTTAATGATAATGATAATATGAATATTAAACTAATAATAAAGGAATTTTATTAGTTGAAGTTATGAGTCAATTGAAGTTAGACCATTATGGAAAACCTGGAAGTACTGGAAAGGCCGTTCCTTCCTATTATGGAACTCCTCAGTGGCAGTGCACATCTGTAATTCCATCTCGTGGGATTCGAACACAAGACGTATCAGTCTTGTACGCGAGAGCTTAACCAATAAACCACTTAGTTGGTATCCAGCAGTGTTATTGTCTAACTTCAACCAGCCCACGAAGTTTAGCAACCGTCCATCATTGTCTTCATTGAGTTAATATCTCATAACAGACTCGATTGAATTCCACTGGTCACTGCTTCTCACTAGAATTCCTGGAAATACCTGTTGAAGGCAGTCACTAGTGAGTATATGTTCCATAATATCAGAAGTGGATTTTGTAGATATTATTTGAATCTCGCGAGGTGATATTGTGAATGCACACTGCCACTGAACAATTCCACAATAGGACGAAACGGCCTTTCCAGTGCTTCTAGGTTATCTATGATGGTCTACTGTCAATCGACTCATGATTTCAACTAGTAAAAATTACTATAATATCCACATAAATCCCTTCTGATAATAATAAAGTAATAAATAACGATGTTAAAAAATTAAGAAAAAAATAATAAATTCGCTAAGCACTTACTATGAAATGTAAATATCCTAATTTTGATCATTAATAAGAGAGTGTATGAGTATTGTTGATAAATTTCAAACTATGATGAAATCAGAAGGGGTTTTGTAGATATTACAGTAATTTTAATAGTTGAGATCATAAATCCATTGAAGTTAGACCACCATGGAAAATTTGAATTAACTGGATGGCCGTTTTGTTTTATTATGGGACTCCTCACCAGTGAGTATCCACATTCCCCTTTCAGGAGATTTGAACCTAGCACCTATTACTTTCGAACGCGACAGCTCAATCTTTAGACCATCTAGCTGGTATACTTATTCATTATTTTTAATTATATTGTGAATTCTAAAATTCAAATGTATTTATAGAAATATTTGCTAACGATTTGAAAGATCTAATAGATGAAGATCTCAAGTTATTTCATCTTTTTTTTTGTTTTCATATTAACCTTGAATATATATTAACTTAGTACTGTTTGTTTGAATCTTTTTATTGATGTTTAGGACTGCAACTGGCCAGATTTTAATTGGTGTATATGCAAACAAACAATACTAAGTGAATTTAAACTTCACCCCATTGCACAAGCAAGTGGCTATCACGACTCAGTAGCTGAGTGGATAACGCGATGGCATTTGAAGCGAAAGCTACTGGGTTCGAGTCCCAGGGTGAACATCAACTCTGAGATGCAGGTACAATCAGCGGACGAGTCCCAAATAGGGCGAAACGAGCGTCCTGGATTCCACTGTTAGCCACTATCCATCTTTGCTTGAGTATATATGTTTGATCTAATTCATATATCCATATGACTGAACTATCCTGGTTTCTAATTATTTATTACTACTTTCTATTTACTTGTTATGACTTTATATATACAGAGTTATCCTAATTCAGTTTCATTTTTGTCATATATATCAGTCTATATTGTAATCCTATCTTATCTTTGATGTTCCATCTTTTGGGAAATATTGTTGAAGTGTTGCAAATATCAGTTACTGTAGGATTGTTACAACCTGTGGCCTGGTGGATGCCTTGATAAAACGGCCAATTAGAGAGCAGCGAGTTATCGATTAGAACAGTGACACACGAAACCTGTACAAACAGTCTAGAGTACTTGTCGGTCCTGCTTTTCTGCTTAGCCCAGCCAGTTAAGTTCAGAACATCAATAACAACCTCTGTGGTATGAATCATTATATTTCAAACATGCTGAGTTTATATACCGAACAGACTGACCACACTGAGTTCACAACAGATCCTATATATATTACAATAATCTTGATCATATATATGTCAAACGTTCTTTCGGCTTATTCAGAATTGACATATCATTATTCGAAGATAATCTATGAGAATTGATATGAATCCAAATATTAAAACTTACTTGTTTACTTACTTGCGCCTGTTACTCCCAATGGAGCATAGGCTGCCGACCAGCATTCTACAAATATTAAAAAGCCATTACATAATCATAAACATAATATTACAATGACTTGGTAACAAAAGTAGAGTAGAACTTTTAAAGATAAGACGTTAACTGAAGGAAGAGTTCAATCAATTAATTATAATCAACCTAGTACTGACTGTTTCGATGGACCATAGATTTCAATACGTTAACAAGTATAGTCATATACTTCTTTAATCTTCATTTATTTCAACTATTCAATATACCTCTAAAATACATTCTAAACTGATTCATTGTTAAATGCTTTGTTAGAGCCATATGGATAGAAGATTTTCCCACAATTTAAATATAACTAATGATTATTCTCTAGAGAATAAGAACACCAGTAGGGACAATCGAATGTATTTGAACTCATAATTAAAGAACATCTTAGTAAATACATAATTTGCAAAAGGTCAATCCATAGTCTCAAACTTGACTGCTCATTTTGCAAATATCAATCAATTGTCTCAGATTTCATTGTTCCTACATTTACATGCCAATTGCTTTCTGTTTCCGTTTATTTCCTTCTTGCTCTTCTTCAATTGACTTATGGTTTCAACTTTGAAAATACTGAAATCTCCACAAAATCCCCTTTTTAATAAATTTCTCTTAAAAGTTTAGCAAGTTTGATAATCATCATAATAGTAATGACGATGATAAGATGTATAGATAAGATAAGTTTAGGGACATAAAAATGAACATTAATCAAACTAATGTTACCATATTATAAAGTTGATTAATAAAAAGTTGACCCTGAAGTTGGCCAGGGTAAAAGGAGAGGCTGGACATATTTCTTTTGGATGCAAATCTCTGACTGTTTTTATCCGAATAGCAATTGCCTCAGCCATCTGCAGGGATTCTCAGTCTGACGGATTGAGTTAGACTGCTGTTAGCACTATATATATTATTGTGAAAGATTGTTCCATGTTGGCTTTATGTCCCGTTCAACAATTGTTGCAACTTTAAAGTTACGTTCCGTTGCACACTACTTAGAAAATATCTTTGACTATAGTATCCACTACATCCACCACATTCCAAATGAATATTTAACCATATTCAATCAAGCAACAAATAACTCACTATTAATTATCAGAGGGGGTTTTGTGGAGATTTAGTATTTTCATAGTTGAATGCGTGAGTCAATTGAAGCTAGACTACTATGGAAAACCTGGAAGCACTGGACGGCCGTTTCGTCCTACTATGGGACTATGTGATATAGGAACTCACTGAAGACAATTGGTGAACGGAAGCTCAACTTCGTGGATCAGTTGAAGTTAGACATTAACACCGTTGGATGCCGGTTCAGTGGTCTATTGGTTAAGGGCTCTGGCTCGAGACTGGTAGGTCCCGGGTTCGAATCTCGCGAGTGCGGGTTCGTGGATGCGCACTGCTGAGGAGTCCCATAATAGGACGAAACGGCCGTCCAGTGTTTCCCGGTTTTCCATGGTGATCTAGCTTCAATAAACTCACTATACTCAGTAATTGTCATTGAACGATTTCAAGGAAAAAGCAAAAGCAGACTCAATTACAACATCAATAATAGTTAATGGATTATAAATGTTCTAATGATTCACGTAATGTAAACTTACATTTCTAACACATAAAACTTGTTCGGGTATCATTCTCTTTTAATACTGAGTAGGAGGAGGAAAAAAGAGAGGAAAAGAGAGGAGGGGGCGGAGTGGAAAGGGATTTCATTTTGAAAAACATTTTATTTCCAATGAATGTGTTTTTTCTGTTTTCTCTTTTGTTTTTCTGAGTTGTGATGATGAAACATGATTAGTAAACTTAAAATTGAACTGTGAACAAGCTATCAGTTGACTATTATTGTTTTAATTGAATCTAATTAAAAGGGAGAAATGAATTCCTGAGTATCATTTATATTATGGAGTAATATAAATGTTTTACAATTGCCGTATTGAAACAAAAGTTGGAGGCGAATTTGGAATTATAAGCAAAGATGGATAGGAACTAGCAGTGGAATCCAGTTTGAAGCGTGTTTCGTCCCATGTGGGACTCGTCAGCTGGATGTACCTGCATTTCAAACTCGTTGATGTTCAATCTGGAATTAGATGTAGTATTAGGAGATATTAAGATGAATTTATTTCATTAGTGTTATATATATATATATATTTTTTTTCTATACAAAACATTATTTATTTTGTGTGCGTGCCTGTGTGTGTGTAGCACCCAGAAACATAGAATCGATTTCATTTGGTATTGTTTGTTTAAATGTTCCCATTGATGTTTAGGCCTGCGACTGATCAGTCTCTTATTGACATATGTGCATACTATGTGTGTTGCCTCGATATAGCCTTAATTCACAAGCGTTATAAGCAAAGATGTATAGTGGATAGCAGTGGAATCCAGTTTGACATGCGTTTCATCCCATTTGGGACTCATACCTACATCTTAGAATTGATGTTCACTTCAGGACTCGAACGCAGTGCTGTTCGATTCAAGCATCATCATGTTATCCACTTTGTTACTGTGTCCTCATATTCACTTGCTTGTGCAATGAAGGGAAGTTTAAACTCACCTGATATACACAAAAGGCCAATAAGAAACTGATCAATTGCAGTCCTAAACGTCACTCATCCATATCGTCAAATGGAACTTTGGCCTTAACTCCAGCCCCTAACCTTGGATTCTAACCTTAAATCTTAATATAAGACCATTTTTAAATAAGTAAGAATACACTTCATGCAATTAGAAGGGGAATCCAGGAAGTGTGTTTTTTTTCAATTCAGGACTGGCTATCTGAAATCACTTGTATCCTAGTGCGTATGATCTTATTAAGTCTCTAATCCAGTACTGATCAGGTTTCAAACCGCAATTTACACTTATTACTAATGATATCTAAGCAAATTGCTGTTCAAAAAATATATGAAATTTACACTTGCCTTAAAATATTCAAAGAAAAAGTATCCATTGCCATTAGGTTCTATAAAGATTTGAAACATAGGACTTGGATATTAATTATCTAATGTGGTTTCGGGAGAAATAGTTAAATCAGAGGGGGTTTTGTGGAGAATTTAGTATTTTCACAGCAAACTGTAAGTATCACTTCGTCTGCTAACCTTCATATGACACTTGTATGAAGATTATTTTATGATATTTTTATTAAAGTAGAAGACAATCTTTCTTTGTAAGGTATTACACAATTTCATAGAGTATCACTATTCAATCAAACAGTGCTCTCAAGTTTTTTGATGATCCAACTTGACATTCAAACTGACGTAGATTCTATTATAAATTCACGTACAAAAAATAGTAGACTTAGGAACAAAAGATAGTTTTTTAATAAGTAAAATGAAATATGTGATCATAAATTACCAAAGATTTATTCTCACTTACTATATACACTTATACTTGAGTAAAAGATTTTGAACACTGTTACAAATACCTACTGTGAGAGAGGACAAACCAGATCCCAGTGGAGGAAGAAATCAGGGAAGAAGTGCTGGAAGTGGATAGGGCACACACTGAGGATAGCACCCGACTGCGTCACATGGCAAGTCTTCATATGGAATCTTGAAGGCCAAAACAAAGGAGGAAGACCGAAGAACACATTACGCCGAGAAATAGAGATAGACATGAGAAGAATGAACAAAAAATGGATAGAATTAGTAAGGAAGGCTTAGGACAAAGTGGATTTTAGAATGCTGGTCGGCGGCCTATTTTTCATTGAGAGTGACAGGCAAAAATAAGTAAGTATTATATTCTTAAATAAATTTTAAATTATTGGATAATAATATTGTGCAAAATGACAACTTAAGTTCGGTAATTTAAAACCCGTTGCCTAGAAACGGCAAAACTTTGCTTAAATATTTTAACAATTTTATGTTGAAAATGATTTTAAATTTATACATTTAAAAAGTTTAAGTTGATAGTGAACTTCTATTGGATGTTTGTCAAGAATCAATGATAATATTTGGTAATTTTAAAAGTTGGGTTCATTAGTCAATTGAAGCTAAACTACCATTGAAAACCTGGAAGCACTGGAAGGCCGTTTCGTCCCGTTGAGGGACTCCTCAGTGTCAGTGCGCATCCACGATCCCACCCCGCGAGATTGAAATAATATCCAAAAAATCACTTCTGATGATAATATTTTATCGTCGACGTAATTATCTTAACCCAATCAAACAATAAACTACTGATAACAATCGTATACTCTATACAGTAATGTCAGATTTAAAATGAAGAATTAAAAAAGGAAAAGATACTATGCATAGATAGGATACACGTTGTGGAACTCATCAAATAGCATCATTGTTGTATTCCGTGGAGATATATGAATAGTAACTTTGAGAACTATTTATGTACCAATATGATATGTATATTTCGTATTGTATAACTGCTAAGTAACTTAAATATTCATATTCATGTTCCTTTTATTATGAGGTTTATTTTGACCCATAGACTATCATAATACAATTTACCATTCTTTAGTTATCCCCAGTCTATTGATTACTGTTCCCCCTATTCACAGCCACATTTCGCTAAATCTTGTACAAATATTATTTTTCTATTTTATTGGTACGATGTGGTCAGTCTGTTTGGTATATAAACCCAGTATGTTTGAAAAGAAGCAAACTGTAGATACACATGGAAGGAATAAATGATACTTATAGAAAAACTGAATAGAAGAGACCATGACAGAGTACGTTGGAGATTTCTGATCGGCAGTCTATTTTATACAAATGGTAATAGGCGTTGGTGAGTATTTGATAATGTGGATAAAGTGATAGTTTAGTCAGAAATAACAAATAGATTTGAAGTATGTTTTCATCATGAAACCTCAAAAGAGATAATGATAAAATCAGCTGACTGATATTATGTGTTGAATGACAAGAAAAGTGGGTGGGGGATAACTTGACGTATTTGAACAGTAACTTACAGAATCTCTTAGTAAAATCTGAGATCCATACAGTAAATAATTCATTTGCAAAATATCTAATAATTGTCTGAAACTTCATTATTACTTCATTTCCATATCAATCAACCTCGGTTCTTGTTCCCTTTTCTTCGATATTCTTAACCTTCTGCGTCAGATGCTTCACTTTCGATTGATGATACATACTACTTATATCTGTTGACATCAGTAGTACACACCAGCGTTAAACTTTGTCACTCATATTTTACAGCCCATAATACATAGGTTTCAAAACAGCCACTTTCCTGAGTACAACTAATTAAATTAATGTTTTAAAGAGAAATAAAACTTCCAGTCCATTAAATCTTGGACTAAAACTAGGTCTTGTTCTGAGGACTCCTATATTATTCCATCAATCTGTTGTTGGATGAAACTATATTACACGTCAATTTATTTGCTCGTCCATGAAGGTTAACATCAATTGATTCATTATTTCATATCTAAACATTCTAATTTTAATGTCAATTTCACTCTGAATTCATGGTTTTACCATGCAGTTGGTGAATCTATGGCAGTTAATTACTTAAAACTTAATCATTACTTCCAAATTTAAAAATCCAGTTAACTTAGACACACATCACACTGAAACTTGGTCAATAGATTAAGAACATCATCAGGTAGAATTTGACAGAAGTATCACTGATTACTGACTAATGATCGATCGATTTATATGTTTGCTTTTGTGATGTTATGAACAAATCAATAAATCTTTTAGCATTTAATTAATTCTACGATGGTTGAATTGTTACTCAATCTTTCATTCATCATATTCATAGTGTAAACTAACATGGACAACAAACGTTTTTACTAAGTAAATAATTCATGGAAAGGATCTTTCTTTATTACATACTGTACAACATTATAACCACGGAAAATAATGGAGTGATCATGTATGTTATAATGAAAAATAAGCATAAATAACTGTAAATAAGTTGACCTTTACTTTTTTTTAACTTGGACCCCGAATGCCCTGGTACGGCCGAGAGTAAGGAGAGTCTTCTCTCCCTCTCAAATGCTCCGACATAGCCACGCGTATATAGCCCCTGCCAGGGAAGTCCTACTCACTGTCTTCTCTTCGCGGGAGTATTGTTCACGAAATTGAGAGCACAAAAAGCGAATGTCTGGCTCTTTAACCGAGTTGGTGGACACGGCGAGTCCACACAGGGAAGTTGGGAAACCCTGATTCCAAACCAATGGTGCACATAGGCTCCAGTATCACGAGGGAATAAATGGCGTATGAATCAATTGTTGGTCACCGGCTACCATGGGACTGTATTTCCTCACGATGCTCCACTGCCTTGTGGATCAGATCTTTAGGTCGAAGGCTTCGGATGTGGCCCCTTAAGAAAAACACCTGCTTCGCTCTGGGCACCCAATCTGTATCATAGCCCTCACGCAATTGAATAAAATGACATTTTTGGTGTGGCACATATGTATCTGGTTCCCCCTTGTACCAATATTTATGTGCTTAAATAAATAAAAATCGAAAAAACACCAATTTAACTTGAAAATAATGATTTTTCTATCAATTTTTCATTAATTTTTTGTACTTCATATGTCAGTTTCCTCTATTTTTTCTCAAAATGTTTAAGGATTAGGAAAGTTAAGCTAATTAAATAAAATATCTATAAGATTATGAAAGTATCATTTATAAAACGGTACTATTTTTTTTCTTTTTTTCAGGTTTTGTGCATAAACACTATGAGAACCAATCAAAATTTAGCATCCAATTAACCAATCACAGATGAGATAAAATGTAAATTAAATTCTGATTTGTGATTGGTCGATTCTATTTATTCAAGACAACGTTTATACTATTGTATTCAAATTGAAATTCCACAACAACAACAACATCAACGACGACGACGACAACAACAACAACAACAAATGAGCATAAACATTAGCAACATGGATTAACTTTCTCAAATGTTTTATTTAAAATCAATATTGTTATGTAATGCAACTGATATATTTTATTACAGCTAAGCTTAGATCTAAATGGATGTAATTTATTTTATAAAAAGCAATGAATCAACTATTTGGAATACTAATGAAACTAATTCTTATTTGTAAGTATTTAACATCCTTCTTTTTTCATATTCTTATCATTGTTTCATATTTATTCATGGTGGTCTAGCTTCAATTGACTCATGAATTCAACTATAAAATTACTAAAATCTCCACAAAAACCCCTTCTGATATTAATCAACATATGCTCACTAGTGATTGGCTTCAAGAGATATTTCCTGGAGTTCTAATGAGAAGCAGTGACCATTGGAGTTCAACCAGGTCTGTTGTGGGTTAGTAATTCACTAAAGACAATGGTGGACGGTTGCTGAATTTCGTGGAATGGTTGAAATTAGACATTAAATCCATTGGATGCCGGCCAGCTAAGTAGTCTAGTGGTTAAGCGCTCGCGCGCGAGACCGATAGGTCCTGGGTTACAGAATCCAAGCTGCATACATTGTAGCGAAATACATATCTCATAAATTGTTATAATTGGTCATTTGAAACGAAGAGTTTAATAGTAATAGAGAGAGTTAACTCAGTTAAAACTTGTAACAATAAGCGATAGCATTGTAGATTACGAAATTGATATATATTGTAAGTACCGAGTTGTTTTTCATAAGAAGTTTTCAAATGACGTAGTAACACCAAGAATGTGGCCTATCTACAACATCATGAATGTTTTAAAATGAGATATGGTGCATACGACATCATAGCTAAAAATCTGGTCTTTTTTTCTCCGTAAGAAATTTCAGACATAGCGTTTAAGAATAAAAAGTATAGTAGAGGGAGATTTCAGTTCACTTATAGAATATTTGGTAGCCTTGACAACTAAAAGGGAGTAAACAAAAACCAAGATTATGAAAAACCAAACAAAACTGTCATATTTTTCATTATCATATGTATGCTTAATATAATAAAGTAAATGGTATAAATGTGGCAAATTTTGACATAAGTCACGTCTAATGTAGGGAATGAATAACAATAAGCTAGTAAAGATAGGGTAGTTTAATAAGTATTGTTAGTATTATTAGCATTCATACATTCCAGTCAATATAATAATTGAAGTATATTTTCATAGTTGAAAGCATGAGTCAATTAAAGCTAAACCATCAAGGAAAACCTGGAAGCACTGTACGGCCGTTTCGTCCTATTGTGGAACTCCTCAGTGGCAGTGCGCATCCATGACTTCGCCTCGCGAGATTTAAACCCATGACCTACCAGTATAACTGATCTATTAATCAAGAAATGAGAGTACCTATCTGATAATAACCACATCTTTAAGGATCAGATTACTAGAATGTCTTCAACAGTGCTTTTATAATCACTAAAACTGACTGATATTATCAGTATAAATGTAACTTCATTGAAATGATGAACCCACAAATGTTAAATAACCGCTGAGAACCTGAAAGTACTAGATGACCTACCATTGATCGATCTATACTTTCAATGAAATTCGAAAATTTCTGAAACCCATTACTGATAAATGTAGCTGTAATAAACGATTACATACAACTGATTTGCATTTAACTAACAGAACTAACCCATAAATTCCCTTCGATATATGGATACAAGTATTCATTTTACTTTCCAACGTCTTGGACGCATAAAATGACAAATATCATAGAGATTTATTACATAAAGATCACGGAAGTTTGCTCATGACAATTAAGATACATATCTAACAAACTTGTTAGTCAACCAATAGTTCAACACAATAGTAGAATAATTGATCAGTAAGCAATTAACCTCTTCAAAGGTGATAAACATAAACGGTAACTCGTTTAAGGAGATTTAATAAGAAAAAAAGTAAACAATATCATTCAAGTTTGCAGGGCAGCAGCTAATCAATCTGCAACTAGTCTCCTTGGGATTAATTATTCTTAATAGAAATGCAATGAATTCAAAGTATTTCGAAAAAATGATGTTTGACCTATAAAACGAACCAAAAATAGAAACTGACGCCTGTTTGAATAATTTTTTTGGGTAGCGTGTTTTTAACGAGTTGGTTTTTTACGGGATAGGGTCGCTAACCCCTAACTCAACCCTCCTCCTTTATTCGGGCCTGAGATCAGCAGTAGCTCCCGGAGGAGCTACAGGCGGAGTTCGAAAATGTAAATTCATGTTATTATTATGTTTTTTATGTTTCGGAAACAAGATCGACCGAAAGCGATATCACATTTGAATACATTTGAACTAAAAGGTATTATTACCAAGTTTTGAATTAAGAATTTTACTATTCAAACTTGGATTAATTTTAATTTAGTTATTTTATTCTCTGGAGAAGTGGCTTACACTAAGTTACGAAACGTCAGAAAATCTAACTTTTCTATTCATTGAGATATTACAAATATACTACTAGTAAAAATATATCGTCAGTATAGGGTTGTGAAGATTATTGAGTTTGGATTAAGATCATGAATAGATCAATGTTAGGTCATCATTGAAAAATTGGATGCACTGGACCGAAGATACTGGGTTCGAATCCCTTAGTTATTTACTGAAGATAATGATGGACGGCAGCGAAATTTCATGGATTGAGTGAGGTTAGACATTGATGCTGCTTGATGCCGACTCAGTGGTCTACAGGTTGATCGTTCGTGAGTGTGACCGAAGGTCATGTTTTTGAGTCCTATGTGTGGGGTTGTGGGTGCGCATTGCTGTGAAGTGTCACACTAGAACGAAACGGCCGTCCAGTGCTTCCAGGTTTTCCATGGTAATCTAGCTTCAGTTGACTCATGATCTCAACTATTAAAATTATTATTTATGTCTCATCAAGATTACATTTTAGTGGTCCATTGTAATAAATACGATTTATTTATATTATTTAAAAGAGTTTTTTTTAAACTTGATCCTTTGTTGATTTTTATTCTTGTGTTTCACACATGTTCTATTTTTATCAGTATTT